>NC_142786.1:14440354-14591130 GCF_988280905.1 Pimephales promelas | reverse complement strand
TTTCGTAACAATTCGTTCATGCGTTCAAAAAATACAGCATTTTAGCACATAATTCAAAATGGCCGACAGCCAAAATGGCCGATCTGGGAAAATTGGATATCAGTCGACTCGGCATGATGCCCTGAATCTAACGAGATGAAGTTTATGATTTTTGGACAAACCGTTCAGAAGTTACGAGCAAAAATAGCCATTTTTCATATCTCCGGACCACTAGGTGGCGCTGCGCCGAAACGCAGCACGTAGCCTCAGGTCATGCTTGTGATGACACGTACAAAGTTTGGTCTGAAAACGAGTAAGCGTTGCGGAGATACAGCCTCACGTCTGTTTTCGCAAGCGCTACGTAAAATTAGTTTGCGCGCTTATCGAAAACGGTTATTCGAATCATCATGAATTCCATAACTTTTTGTCAGCACTGCCTGGAGATGATCCGGTGCGATTTTGGTGAAAATCGGACAAACCGTCTAGGACGAGTTCGCAAAAGTAGGTTTTTTGGAAAATTCAAAATGGCGGCCGTTTTTTTATGACGGAAAATGACGTCATAGGGTGCGATCGAATCGGCATGAGCTCAGGAACAAGAGGAAAAAAGAATTTTGTTGATAGGCCTTACGGTTCAAAAGTTATTAGCATAATAAAAGTGAAACTTTGGACAGTTGGTGGCGCTAGAGGGAATGAGTTAGAGACACCAAAATTGGAGTATTTAAAGTTGGGACTGTCCTCTATCAGAACGTCAAACCAAAACAACTTTCCCGCAAACCGGTCTATGGGCTGCCATAGACGCCCAGTCGGAAGAAGAATAATAATAATAATAATAAGAACCGGCACAGATACAATAGGTGCCTCCGCACCTTCGGTGCTTGGCCCCTAATAATAAGAACCGGCACAGATACAATAGGTGCCTCCGCACCTTCGGTGCTTGGCCCCTAATAAGAACCGGCACAGATACAATAGGTGCCTCCGCACCTTCGGTGCTTGGCCCCTAATAATAATAATAATAAGAACCGGCACAGATACAATAGGTGCCTCTGCACCTTCGGTGCTTGGCCCCTAATAATAAGAACCGGCACAGATACAATAGGTGCCTCCGCACCTTCGGTGCTTGGCCCCTAATAATAATAATAAGAACCGGCACAGATACAATAGGTGCCTCCGCACCTTCGGTGCTTGGCCCCTAATAATAATAATAAGAACCGGCACAGATACAATAGGTGCCTCCGCACCTTCGGTGCTTGGCCCCTAAATATAGCTGCAAGCAGCCATTACCGGGGCCAAGCGCAAGAAGCGGCAACATATGCCAAAATGGCAAGGAGTGGCAGACCAACTGCAGCAAGGAGCAATTAAGGGCATTTTGAGAGAACTTTGGGCAAATGGCTAAGAAAATCACATAAACATTAACTTATAAGATGATTTAATGGGTTATCACTTTCGAACAATAGGTGGCGCAGTTACGAAATAGATGTGATGTGGTCAGAGTGAGGTGACAATGACACATACAAAGTTTGGTGTCAAAATGTGAAGGCATTGCAGAGATAAAGCCTAAATAGTCATTTTGGCAGCATGCCTCAAATTTGATGCTGTGGTATACGAAAACGGTTTTGTCTATCGTCACGCAATCCATAACTTTTATTCGGCACCGTCTGGAGATGATACGATTCAATTTTCGTGAAAATCGGACAAACGGTCTAGGAGGAGTTCGAAAAAGAAGGTTTCTCAAAGAAATAAAGATGGTGGACAGGAAGTTTAGCTGATTATGCAAAACCTTACATCTATGTTTTCGGCATAACCCAAGGAATCTATTAAGATCAGTTTCATTGCAATAGGCAAATTTGTTCAAAAGTTATTCGCGTTCTCAGAAATTAATTATAACTTTTGACCAACAGGTGGCGCTGTCTCAAAATCTTTTGAGTACCTTCAGGGCATGCTGCTTATGGCACACACTGAGTTTCGTAATGTTAGACCAAAGCATTTGTTTAGTATAGCATTGTATTTCACAAAACTGTATTGAAGTCAATGGGAAATTCACGTTTTGTTCTATTATAGCGCCACCAAGAGGCTCAGTCCCACAATTTTTTTTATGTGTCCTCAGAGTGACCCCATAAATATGTGTGTCAATTTTGGTGAAAATATCTCAATTTGCTTCCGAGTTATAAACATTTATATGAAAAAACACGTAAAAAATGACTGACACATGACTTTGTTTGAATTTTACTACCCCTTACTATCAATATTTTCGCATTTGGGCATTAGCGTTTAGTTAACAAGCTATGATTCCGTGTTTCTGACGGTGGTTTCGTCTCGATCGGAACAGCGGTTTTGAAGATATCGCCAAGTGTTTTTTTCGCGCTAAATCGCTACGCTACGCCATCCGTGAGACGAAACCCGACATATTTGGTATCGTTGGACTCGGCAACGATTCAGGACCTCAAAAATATGACTCCCGTGAAAATAAGTGTACCACACCCAAAGTTATAAGCGTTTGAATAAAACAATTCACCACTAGGTGGCGCTGTTTCGAAACTTCTCAGGCTCCTTCAGGGCATCGTACTGATGACCCATACCGAGTTTCGTAACAATTCGTTCATGCGTTCAAAAAATACAGCATTTTAGCACATAATTCAAAATGGCCGACAGCCAAAATGGCCGATCTGGGAAAATTGGATATCGGTCGACTCGGCATGACGCCCTGAATCTAACGAGACCAAGTTTTTGATTTTTGGAGAAACCGTTCAGAAGTTATGAGTAAAAATAGCCATTTTTCATATCTCCGGACCACTAGGTGGCGCTGCGCCGAAACGCAGCACGTAGCCTCAGGTCATGCTTGTGATGACACGTACCAAGTTTGGTCTGAAAACGAGTAAGCGTTGCGGAGATACAGCCTCACGTCTGTTTTCGCAAGCGCTACGTAAAATTTGTTTACGCGTTTATCAAAAACGGTTATTCGAATCATCTTGAATTCCATAACTTTTTGTCAGCACTGCCTGGAGATGATCCGGTGCGATTTTGGTGAAAATCGGACAAACCGTCTAGGACGAGTTCGCAAAAGTAGGTTTTTTGGAAAATTCAAAATGGCGGCCGTTTTTTTATGACGGAAAATTACGTCATAGGCTGCGATCGAATCGGCATGAGCTCAGGAACAAGAGGAAAAAAGAATTTTGTTGATAGGCCTTACGGTTCAAAAGTTATTAGCATAATAAAAGTGAAATTTTGGACAGTTGGTGGCGCTAGAGGGAATGCGTTAGAGACACCAAAATTGGTGTATTTCAAGTTGGGACTGTCCTCTATCAGAATGTCAAACCAAAACAACTTTCCCGCAAACCGGTCTATGGGCTGCCATAGACGCCCAGTCGGAAGAAGAATAATAATAATAAGAACCAGCACGGATACAATAGGTGCCTCCGCACCTTCGGTGCTTGGCCCCTAATAATAAGAACCGGCACAGATACAATAGGTGCCTCCGCACCTTCGGTGCTTGGCCCCTAATAAGAACCGGCACAGATACAATAGGTGCCTCCGCACCTTCGGTGCTTGGCCCCTAATAATAAGAACCGGCACAGATACAATAGGTGCCTCCGCACCTTCGGTGCTTGGCCCCTAATAATAGGAAACGGAACAGATACAATAGGTGCCTCCGCACCTTCGGTGCTTGGCCCCTAATAATAAGAACCGGCACAGATACAATAGGTGCCTCCGCACCTTCGGTGCTTGGCCCCTAATAAATATAGCTGCGAGCAGCGATGGCGGGCCCAAGCCGGTGGCACCGCAACCCCGGTTCCTTTAGTTACCTAAATGCACCCGGGTGGCGTTGCCGAAGGCTTTGGCCCTTTTATGATTAAATGTTAAAACGGCTTGCCATACTCTGTCATTTCGACTAGTCACAATTATGTTACAGATATCTTAAATGATAATACAAACTATCCAAAATGTAATTACGAATATACAGAAAGACGTTGTTGATATCTACAATGTTAATTCCGGACAGGCAAACTTAGCTTTTAAATGATAAAAGGGCTTGCCATACAGGGACGTAGGCTCAGAGAGAGGCTCACCATATTCAAACCAAAATATCTGACTTCCTCTTGGTCCGAGCTAATGACTATGTATTAGAAAGTTGTCCGGCTTGAGGAGTACAATGTATACAGCGATTTTTGTAACTGTAGATAAAACTAACAACCCCACTTTTGTCAAAAGGTGGCGCTATTTAGTCCTTGCACCATGCCCGTTTCTGAAACTTTGCACATGTCTACTGGCTAATAAATGTGATGTATCTGTTGAGTTTCAAGCAATTTCAATTTCAATTTCAATTTGACTGTTGAAAAGAAGTGCGCCGATTAGATACTCAGGATCGGTATCGGCTCTGACACTGCCATCTTTGACGAGGCTGATTCAAATTCTATATTGTGCATATATACTATTCTATGTTAGGCACAAAGGCACAAAAACTTTC
Organism: Pimephales promelas; assembly: GCF_988280905.1. NCBI lineage: Eukaryota > Metazoa > Chordata > Actinopteri > Cypriniformes > Leuciscidae > Pimephales > Pimephales promelas. The sequence continues at coordinate 14,586,689 of NC_142786.1, read as the reverse complement.
TAAAGTACCATAAAGTTTTTGTGTACTGTATTATTAGTGTTCTGAAGCTATTATGTGATATAGAAATTAATCAAACAAAATTCAAGAGGAAATGTGTCATAACTTCAGCATACATTAACTGATCTTGATGAAACTTCAGCAGTTTGTTCGCTGTAAGAGGACGATCACATGGATGTGACTATTGTGACACCTGTTATCAAACAAAGGATTAAACCTGAGATTTACACCACTATTGATGGCAAAATTATTGTGGAAGATGAACTGTTAAGCTTCCTTTTTGTCAAACTGAAGACTGTACCTCAGGATGACATTATCCTGATGGCTGTAAATCATTTTGGATCAGAGTGGATTGAAAACTCCAAGAAGGTCCTGTTTGAACTGTGTCCTGGCACTGGGCAGCGTTGTGTAGCTCACAAAGGGCAACTGAAAGATGTCAACAATGTTAAGAGTTGTCTAAAACTACTGAATGAGGTTGGTGAGAATGTTCCACGCTTTGTGTCCTATCACTTGGATGATCTACCATCAGTGACTTTTAATAGCCTTGATGTCTCCTGTCTGGTCATTAAGATTGAGCGGCTAAATGTAGAGTTGGTCTCCATGAAAAACACTGTGTGTAAGCAGTCGACTGAATGCGAGAACCTTCGTGGAATAACTACAGATATTAGCAAACGACTGAGTGTGATTGAGCAACCCAGTGCCAGCAAGGGGAATGCTGCCACAATCATGGCCAGTGAGGAGGCCCAGCTCCATGAACCAAGTCACAGGGACCCTGCACCAGGACCCTCGGCGTTGCCCTGCACTGAGGAGATAGCTGACGGGGGGATTGAGGTGCCGATGTCCCCTGCATGGAGTCATGTATTAAAGCATGGCAAGCGCAAGCAACGTTCTGGAAAACGATCTACTGTTGTAGTTCAGAACAAGACTTGTATGAATCCTCCTAGAGAGAAGAAGACCTATGGAATTGTTGGTACTGGTACAGTGGAGAACATACATGCAGTAACAACTAAGCTGGTGAGTGTCTTTGTGACAAAGCTTGATCCTGACTTGGATTCTGAGACGCTGGCTAGTTATTTAAAAGAGCAACTTTGCAGAGATGTGACTTGTCAGAAGATTGGCACTGAGTATACTCGTTACAGTTCTTTCAAAGTTACAGCTGAATGCAAGGAAGTAGCAGAGATGTACTCGCCCCAACTGTGGCCTGAAGGGACCCATGTAAGGCGTTTCTATGAGAATCGCAAGCCTAGGGCTCTGGTACGTGCAGTAATTAAAGCACCACGTGACACAGAGATGAGTGCGCCTAAACCAAAGGGTGTCCCATGCATGTTAAACAATAATTAATTTCTATGAGGGTTGTATTTTATAACTCCCGTGGTCTGCATGTTGGGCAGGATGCTGGAGCTAGAGCCCAACGCACTGTTATTGACAAGCTCTTTGAGAATGCTGATGTGGTGTGTTTGCAAGAGACTTTTTTAGCTATTCAAGATCTGGATAAACTCAACACTGTGAACAATGACTTTCATGGGGCAGGGGAATCCACAACAGACTTAAACTCCAGAATTCTGCGTGGTAGGATCCCAGGAGGTGTGGCTATATTCTGGCACAAGAAATTTGACCCTTTGGTCACTGTGATCAGGCTAGATGTGGACTGGTGTATAGGAATTAAGGTGGTGCATAATAAGAATGTCTTTATAATCTTAAATGTATATACTCCTTATGAATGTCACAAAAATGAAAATGAGTACTTGAATAAGCTTGCTTTTATAGGGTCTTACATAAGGGAAAGTGAATGTACATCCATATTTGTCTTGGGGGATCTGAATGCTGATATATCAGATATTAGTTCACTTTTTGGTCAACACCTGACACAGTTCTGCGAAGATAACAAGGTTATTCTGTCCACTAAAGAATTACTGCCAGCAGATAGCTATACACATGTGAGTGAATCGTGGCATACTACATCTTGGTTGGACCATTGTATATCTACTGCTGATGCACATGATTGCATAAAGGAGGCTGAGATCCTATATGGTTTGGCCACAGCAGACCATATTCCTGTCTCAATGTTTATAAATACTAAGGGTTTACCTGAGCTTGTCTATAGTGATAGCCATAAATTAGGTGAGATATTGGACTGGACAAGGCTTACAGAAGACGATCTGCAATATTACAAGTTATTGACTGATGTGTACTTGAGAAATATTGAGTTACCGGTCGATGCAATTATGTGTGTGGATAGCTGCTGTAAGAATGTAAGTCACAATAATGACCTATGTGTAATGTATGATAGAATTGTGAAAAGTTTAGTTGATGGATGTCAATCACTAAGAAGTAAAGTGGTGAAACATCATATTGTAAGACCAGGGTGGAATGACTATGTTCATGATGTTCATATGGAGGCAAGAGATGCGTTTAGAAGATGGGTCTTAGCTGGTAAACCTAGACATGGCCCAGTCTGTGAGCACAAGGTACGGTCCAATGCTAGGTTTAAATATGCTGTGCGTTTTATAAAAAGAAATGAGCAGACTATGAGGGCAAACTCTATGGCGAGAAATTTACATACTAATAATGTTTATGAGTTCTGGAAGGAGGTGAAAGTGGTTAACAACAGCAAAATGCCACTGCCTTCTAGTATTGAGGGCATTTCTGAATCTGAAAACATTGCAGAGCTATGGAGGAGACACTATGAGAACATTTTTAACTGTGTGAAGAGTGATGTGTTTAACATAGGAGAGATACCTCACAGTGATCATGTAGTCATTAGGCCAGAGGAAGTATTTTATGCTATTGACAAACTTAAAATGAACAAAGCCTGTGGGCAAGATAGAATAGCAGCAGAACATCTAAAATACGCTAGTCAAAGTATTTCAGTTTTACTCGCTGTATGTTTTTCTGGGTTAATGAAGCATGGCATACTTCCTGGATCCATGTTGTCTGTCTTGTTAGTTCCTGTAGTTAAAAATAAGACTGGTAAATTAACTAGTATTGATAACTATAGACCTATTGCACTTGCATATACACTATCTAAGGTGCTGGAAGGGATTCTTTTGGATAGGCTTGCAGAACACATAGCTTCAACAGATAATCAGTTTGGTTTTAAGAACAAGCATGGAACTGATCTGTGTATTTATGCTCTAAAAGAAATTGTCCATAGGTACAGATCTCGCAATAGCACAGTCTTCATGTGTTTCCTGGATGCGTCAAAGGCTTTTGATCGTATCAACCATGGGAAACTGTTTGGTAAACTACTTGAGCGTGGTGTCCCCTCTTACTTAATTAGGATACTGCAGTTTTGGTACTCTCATCAAACTATGCAAGTCATGTGGGGGACGAGTTTGTCAACACCTTTCTATGTCTCCAATGGAGTGCGGCAGGGTGGAATTCTATCTCCGTTGCTGTTTAATCTGTACATGGATAATTTATCTAGGGAGCTGAAGGGCTGTAGAACTGGGTGCTTGGTGGGGGATAGTCTCATCAATCATATGCAAGTAAGAGTGTGAGGTATAGATGAAACGATGAGATCAACATGTGTACCGAGTTTCATATTATTACATACAAGCGTGTTTGAGTTATGGACCAAGTGTTCAGACCCCGTTCCAGGGGGCGCTGACGAGCCGCCCTACCACGCCCGGGTACCAGCTTCAGCCCGGCTCTGATGGCCGCGGGTTCTGACCCCTGTGCAAAGTTTCAAGAGTTTTCGAGCACGTTAAGGGCCCCAAAAGTGCCCAAAAGGTAGTAAAATAATAATAATACTAAAGAAAAAATATAACTGCGAGCAGCGATGGCGGGCCCAAGCCGGTGGCACCGCAACCCCGGTTCCTTTAGTTACCTAAAGGCACCCGGGTGGCGGTGCCGAAGGCTTTGGCCCTTTCATGATTAAATGTTAAAACGGCTTGCCATACTCTGTCATTTCGACTATTCAAAATTATGTTACAGATATCTTAAATGATAATACAAACTATCCAAAATGTAATTATGACTAGACAGAAAGACGTTGTTGATATCTACAATGTTAATTCCGGATAGGCAAACTTAGCTTTTAAATGTTAAAAGGGCTTGCCATACAGGGACGTAGGCTCAGAGAGAGGCTCACCATATTCAAACCAAAATATCGGACTTCCTCTTGGTCCGAGCTAATGACTATGTATAGAAAGTTGTCCGGCTTGAGGAGTAAAATGTATATACCGATTTTTGTAACTGTAGATAAAACTAACAACCCCACATTTGTCAAAAGGTGGCGCTATTTAGTCCTTGCACCATGCCCGTTTCTGAAACTTTGCACGTCTACTGGCTAATAAATGTGATGTATCTGTTGAGTTTCAAGCAATTTCAATTTCAATTTGACTGTTGAAAAGAAGTGTGCCGATTAGATACTCAGGATCGGTATCGGCTCTGACACTGCCATCTTTGACGAGGCTGATTCAAATTCTATATTGTGCATATACTATTCTATGTAAGGCACAAAGGCACAAAAACTTTCTAAAGTACCATTAAGTTTTTGTGTACTGTATTATAAGTGTTCTGAAGCTATTATGTGATATAGAAATTAATATTTAAGTCATTAAATTCAAGAACACGTAAACTTTTCCCTCTCTGCGCCTGTCAGTCATTCTCCATTCAGCATTCAAACAGCACGTCGCATTCGGTTACAGTCAATGATGAAACGATCTTCAAGATGATTCAATGTTAATCCTATTATACTGGGTCTTTAAGATAAAGGTCTAAAGGTCTATATTTTCGAATGAAGAAACTTTTTCTTGCTGGACTTTATTGCTGTAACTTAATCGTGTTACTTTCTACCGGGTGTCGGACGCTGTCGGTTAGATCACAACACTAGAGTCAGAGCACTATAATTGTTCTTCACGCACACAGTAACTGAAATTTAAAACCTTTAAAAGAAAAGGCTCAATAAACTATTGCATAGATAGATAATGTATAATACACTGTTCATAAATATGTATTTCCTTTGTACTTTGAACTTTTCAATACGGACTCAATGCGCTGTAACTTCATGTGGCTTCAAGCACATCATTCTCCGCTCGGGATGCAAATAAGTGCTTTGTGCTGCACCGTATTGGAGCCGTAATATCATAATGCAGTGACGTAATGACAGATTATTAATTGCCTTTCAATTACATGTTGCTTTATAGCAGCCATGGCTATATTTTTTTTTTAATGATTTTTGTTATCTTGTTTTTCATGAATGTATTTTTCAAAAATAAGAGCAATGTGTATTATCTATTATTAATATGGTTTATAATAGCATTTTTGTCATAGATTATGACAAAGTAATCATATGATCCACCAGCGAGGAACCAGCAGAACAGAGTGAACATTCTTTCTGTTTAGTTCAATCCTACTTAATAGGAATTTATTTAAAATGCTCGCTCTACTCCACACCATTAATGTCTTGTGCGGACATCCGTATTTTGACTTTCGGTTTTAAGTAAGCGATTTAAAAGCTTCCAAGTCCCAGCGGAGTCACACGTTGATTAACCGGTGGGAATATACACAATAGGCCTACCTGATATTGAACACAAGAGGGCAGTATAGCACTACGTATGACTCAGATTATTATTTTTTTATGAATTTTACAACAATTCTGGCTGTTTTTGAACGTAAACACAATTCTTAAATGAAAAAAAAGGAAAAATTGGGGAAGTTATAATATTTGTATAATTTAATTTAGAAACAAATGATGTATAATTACATTTTTAGAAGATATGAGGCTTTTAGTGTTTACTTTTTTGACATTACTTTAATCTTTTGCCATAGTTGCACATGTCTATTGGCTAATAAATGTGATGTATCTGTTGAGTTTCAAGCAATTTCAAGCATGCTAAGAGTCCCAAAAGCATCAAAAAATAATGTTAAAGTTTGTTTCGTTGCCACGGCAACAGTATCAAAGATATCAAAAATTCATTCACAGGTCTACATCTGCCGTGTATTTACATTATACAGATGAAGTTTAAAGCAAATTGGTTAAAAATAAGAGAGTGATTTCAAAGCATTTTGAAAGTGACACACTTCCTGCTGCCAGTTGGTGGCGCTATAACTTTGACTCACAATAGTCACATCCATGTGATCGGTCTCTTACAGCGAAAACACTGCTGAAGTTTCATCAAGATCAGTTAATGTATGCTGAAGTTATAACACACATCCTGTTCCATGTTTCTCGCCATAATTTCGTTTCCTCGCCACGGCCAAACCGTTCGAGATATCAAAAATCCCGTGGCACTTTTTCATCCTTAATGTCTTGACTTCACGCTGATCGAGTTTCGTCGAATTTGGTTCAGTGCTCTAGGAGCAATAATTTAAATTACATTGCATGTGTTTTAAACACAACCCTAAATAGCCAACTTCCTGTTGGGCTGGGGTAAAAAGTAAGAGTGTGAAGTATATATGAAACGATGAGATCTATATGTGTACCAAGTTTCATATTATTACATGCAAGTGTGTTTGATTTATGGACCAAATTTTCAGACCAAGTTTATTGACCAAGTTAATCTGATTAATAAACTAATTATATAAAACTATTGTCAATTCACTACAATTAAACTAGTTATATGCCTTTACTTATAAAAAATAAAAATAAAAACTTATTTAAAAAATACCAGGCTTGAGAAATGTATTTTCTTTATGCAGGTCATACACACAGCAGTGAAATGGTTAAGCCCCCTCCCCCTGCACACACACACACACACACACACACACACACACAGACAGCCAGCCAGCCAGCCAAAGACACAGAGACACAGAGACATGTAGGCTCAGAGTGGCCATATTCAAACAAAAATATCTGACTTTCTGTGGGTCCTAGCTAATAAGTGTCAATTAGAAAGTTGTCCGGCTCGAGGAGTACAATATACATACCAATTTTTGTAACTCTAGTTAAAACTAACCACCCCACTTTTGTCAAAAGGTGGCGCTACTGAGCCCTCACCACGCCCGTTTCTGCAACTTTGCACATGTCTACTGGCTAATAAATGTGATGTGTCTGTCGAGTTTCATGCAATTTGAAGCATGCTAAGGGTCTCAAAAGCATCCTAAAAGCATCCTAAAAGAAGGGTAAAGTTTGATGCGTCGCCACGGCAACAGTTTCAAAGATATCAAGAATCCATTCACAGGTCTACATCTGCCGTATGTTTACATTATACATATGAAGTTTGAAGCAAATCGGGTAAAAATAAAAAGGTGATATCTAAGCATTTTGAAAGTGACACACTTCCTGCTGCCAGTTGGTGGCGCTATAACTTTGACTCACAATAGTCACATCCATGTGATCGTCCTCTTACAGCGAACACACTGCTGAAGTTTCATCAAGATCAGTTAATGTATGCTGAAGTTATAACACACTTCCTGTTTCACGTTTCTCGCCATGATTTCGTTTCCTCGCCACGGACAAACCGTTCGAGATATCAAAAATCCCCTCGCAAACTTTCATCCTCAATGTCTTGACTTCACGCTGACCGAGTTTTGTCGAATGTGGATCAAAGCTCTAGGAGGAGTATTTGACATTCCATTGCGAGCGTTTTACAAACAAACCTCAATAGCCAAATTCCTGTTGGGCTGGGGTAAAAAGTAAGAGTGTGAGGTATAGATGAAACGATGAGATCAACGTGTGTACCGAGTTTCATATTATTACATACAAGCGTGTTTGAGTTATGGACCAAGTGTTCGGACCCCGTTCCAGGGGGCGCTGACGAGCTGCCCTGCCACGCCCGGGTACCATCTTCAGCCCGGCTCTGATGGCCGCGGGTTCTGACCCGTGTGCAAAGTTTCAAGAGTTTTCGAGCACGTTAAGGGCCCCAAAAGTGCCCAAAAGGTAGCAAAATAATAAATATAGCTGCGAGCAGCGATGGCGGGCCCAAGCCGGTGGCACCGCAACCCCGGTTCCTTTAGTTACCTAAAGGCACCCGGGTGGCGGTGCCGAAGGCTTTGGCCCTTTTATGATTAAATGTTAAAACGGCTTGCCATACTCTGTCATTTCGACTAGTCACAATTATGTTACAGATATCTTAAATGATAATACAAACTATCCAAAATGTAATTGCGAATAGACAGAAAGACGTTGTTGATATCTACAATGTTAATTCCGGACAGGCAAACTTAGCTTTTAAATGTTAAAAGGGCTTGCCATACAGGGACGTAGGCTCAGAGACAGGCTCACCATATTCAAACCAAAATATCTGACTTCCTCTTGGTCCGAGCTAATGACTATGTATTAGAAAGTTGTCCGGCTTGAGGAGTACAATGTATATACCGATTTTTGTAACTGTAGATAAAACTAACAACCCCACTTTTGTCAAAAGGTGGCGCTATTTAGTCCTTGCACCATGCCCGTTTCTGAAACTTTGCACATGTCTACTGGCTAATAAATTTGATGTATCTGTTGAGTTTCAAGCAATTTCAATTTCAATTTCAATTTGACTGTTGAAAAGAAGTGCGCCGATTAGATACTCAGGATCGGTATCGGCTCTGACACTGCCATCTTTGACGAGGCTGATTCAAATTCTATATTGTGCATATACTATTCTATGTTAGGCACAAAGGCACAAAAACTTTCTAAAGTACCATAAAGTTTTTGTGTACTGTATTATTAGTGTTCTGATGCTATTATGTGATATAGAAATTAATATTTAAATAATTAAATTCAAGAACACAAACTTTTCCCTCTCTGCGCCTGTCAGTCATTCTCCATTCATCATTCAAACAGCACGTCACATTCGGTTACAGTCAATGATGAAACGATCTTCAAGATGATTGAATGTTAATCCTATTATACTGGATCTTTAAGATAAAGGTCTAAAGGTCTATATTTTCGAATGAAGAAACTTTTTCTTGCTGGACTTTATTGCTGTAACTTAATCGTGTTACTTTCTACCGGGTGTCGGACGCTGTCGGTTAGATCACAACACTAGAGTCAGAGCACTATAATTGTTCTTCACGCACACAGTAACTGAAATTTAAAACCTTTAAAAGAAAAGGCTCAATAAACTATTGCATAGATAGATAATGTATAATACACTGTTCATAAATATGTATTTCCTTTGTGCTTTGAACTTTTCAATATGGACTCAATGCGCTGTAACTTCATGTGGCTTCAAGCACATCATTCTCCGCTCGGGATGCACATAAGTGCTTTGTGCTGCACCGTATTGGAGCCGTAATATCATAATGCAGTGACGTAATGACAGATTATTAATTGCCTTTCAATTATATGTTGCTGCGTCATTAAACATCTGTCCTATGCATTTCAAACATTTATAGCAGCCATGGCCATATTTTTTTATGATTTTTGTTATCTTGTTTTTCATGAATGTATTTTTCAAAAATAAGAGCAATGTGTATTATCTATTATTAATATGGTTTATAATAGCATTTTTGTCATAGATTATGACAAAGTAATCATATGATCCACCAGCGAGGAACCAGTAGAACAGAGTGAACATTCTTTCTGTTTAGTTCAATCCTACTTAATAGGAATTTATTTAAAATGCTCGCTCTACTCCACACCATTAATGTCTTGTGCGGACATCCGTATTTTGACTTTCGGTTTTAAGTAAGCGATTTAAAAGCTCCCAAGTCCCAGCGGAGTCACACGTTGATTAACCGGTGGGAATATACACAATAGGCCTACCTGATATTGAACACAAGAGGGCAGTATAGCACTACGTATGACTCAGATTATTATTTTTGAATGAATGAATTATTTTTATGAATTTTACAACAATTCTGGCTGTTTTTGAACGTAAACACAATTCTTAAATGAAAAAAAGGAAAAATTGGGGAAGTTATAATATTTGTATAATTTAATTTAGAAACAAATGATGTATAATTACATTTTTAGAAGATATGAGGCTTTTAGTGTTTGCTTTTTTGACATTACTTTAATCTTTTGCCATAGTTGCACATGTCTATTGGCTAATAAATGTGATGTATCTGTTGAGTTTCAAGCAATTTCAAGCATGCTAAGAGTCCCAAAAGCATCAAAAAAGAATGTTAAAGTTTGATTCGTTGCCACGGCAACAGTATCAAAGATATCAAATATTCATTCACAGGTCTACATCTGCAGTGTATTTACATTATACAGATGAAGTTTGAAGCAAATCGGTTAAAAATAAGAGAGTGGTTTCAAAGCATTTTGAAAGTGACACACTTCCTGCTGCCAGTTGGTGGCGCTATAACTTTGACTCACAATAGTCACATCCATGTGATTGTCCTCTTACAGCGAACATACTGCTGAAGTTTCATCAAGATCAGTTAATGTATGCTGAAGTTATAACAAACTTCCTGTTTCACGTTTCTCGCCATGATTTCGTTTCCTCGCCACGGCCAAACCGTTCGAGATATCAAAAATCCCCACACAAGCTTTCATCCTCAATGCCTTGACTTCATGCTGACCGAGTTTCGTGCCGTGTGTTTGAATTCTCTAGGAGGAGTATTGCACATTCCATTGCGAGCGTTTTACAAACAAACCTCAATAGCCGACTTCCTGTTGGGCTGGGGTAAAAAGTAAGAGTGTGAGGTATAGATGAACCATGAGATCAACATGTGTACCGAGTTTCATATTATTACATTCAAGCGTGTTTGATTTATGGACCAAGTGTTCGGACTCCGTTCCAGGGGGCGCTGTCTAGCCCCCCTGCCACACCCAGGTACCATCTTCAGCCCGGCTCTGATGGCTGTGGGATCTGACCTGTGCGAAAGTTTCAAGAGTTTTCAAACCCGTTAAGGGCCCCAAAAGCCGCTAAGAGTCTCAAAATCATCAAAAAAAAGAATTTTAAAGTTTGATACGTTGCCACGGCAACAGTATCAAAGATATCAAGAATCCATTCACAGGTCTTCATCTGCTATGTATTTACATTATACAGATTAAGTTTGAAGCAAATCGGGTAAAAATAAGAGGGTGATTTCAAAGCATTTTGAAAGTGACACACTTCCTGCTGCCAGTTGGTGGCGCTATAACTTTGACTCACAATATTCACATCCATGTGATCGTCCTCTTACAGCAAACAAACTGCTGAAGTTTCATCAAGATCAGTTAATGTATGCTGAAGTTCTGACACACTTCCTGTTTCACGATTCTCGCCATATTTTGCGTTTCCTCGCCACGGCCAAACCGTTCGAGATATCAAAAATCCCCTCGCAAACTTTCATCCTCAATGCCTTGACTTCATGCTGACCGAGTTTCGTGCCGTGTGTTTGAATTCTCTAGGAGGAGTACTTCAAATTCCATTGCGAGTGTTTTATGAACAACCCTAAATAACCGACTTCCTGTTGGGCTGGGGTAAAAAGTAATAGTTTGAGGTATATATGAACAATGAGATCTATATGTGCACCGAGTTTCATATTATTACATGCAAGAGTGTTTGATTTATGGACCAAGTTTTCGGACCCCGTTCCAGGGGGCGCTGTCTAGCCCCCCTGCCACGCCCGGGTACCACCTCTTCAGCCCGGCCCTGATGGCCGCGCGGATTCTGACCCGTGTGCAAAGTTTCAAGAGTTTTTGAGCATGTTAAGGGCCCCAAAAGTGCCCAAATAGTCGTAAATAATAATAATAAATATAGCTGCGAGCAGCGATGAAGGGCCCAAGCCGGTGGCACCGCAACCCCGGTTCCTTAGTTACCTAAAATCACCAGGGTGGCCATGCCACTGGCTTTGGCCCTTCATCGCGGATCACAGCTATATATATATATATATATACTGTATATATACAGACTGTATATATATGAAGCCGGTGGCACCGCCACCCTGGTGCCTTTAGGTTTATTGTGCACGACATGCAAAATGTAACCCTGCTTTGACTGATGCAAGCTCTACAGCACAGTTTATAGTAAGAAAGAATATAGTAAGAAATAAAAGTAAGCTGTTACTCTGAGATGGTTTGGGAAACAAACATTCATCATGTCGCATTGGTTTTAGTTACTTGTCCTCGAACAGAGCCCTAATCTGTTTATATTTCAGTTACACATTCTACATTGATTAAAAAAGAAAAATCAAATGTGTTTTTAATTCATACAGAAATAAAATATTTATAATTCAGCTGAGAATAAAGTTAGTTCAAATTTTAAGAAAAACAAATATATGATCTGAAATATAGCACATTCATTTTTAAATTCATTCAGGTTCAATTACCAAAAATACAATCTTAATTTAATTTAAAGCAAATAATAAATCTAAAATATATGGGTTATATGCATATTTTATAAAAAAAGAAAAAAAAAGAAAGAAAGATATATATCCAAAAACACAAGGTCTTAAACTTTAACAAGGGTGCAACTCTTATCACTACAACAAACATAGTCACACACACAAGTCAAGTCACTTACATTTTAGATGCAATATTGACTTTTTAGATGCAATATTGACTTTCAGCAGAGAAAATAGTTAAACAAAGATCACAGCGACCCATCGCGCATCTCAAAGCAATGTGTTTTCTCATTACTGAATGATTCAGCATTTTGAATCCATGACTCGTTCATTAAGACGGTCATCTGGCGACACCTTATGGTGATTTAGGGTTATGTTTAAAAGTATCGTTCTTTACAGCGATTTTTAATTGACTCCTGTTAAACCAATCTCGTAACATTATTGTGTAACCGATTTAATTTGATCAGCCTTACCTAGGGTAACAGCCCTATAGTGTCTTATTATTCTAAATTATTGAATTTATTGATCAAATTTACTAATGAAAAATTAAGCATACATTTATTAAGACTAGGCTGCCCTGCAGATATTAGGCTACAATATGCAGATTTAAATATACCATTTATCAAATAATCTGTTTATTTTTAGGTTACACATTACATTGTTTAAAAAATAAAAATCAAATGTGACCCGCTCTGGCGAAATGAGTCGGAAGTTGCAACCTTCCATTTTAAGATATGGGCCGATTATGTGGAAAAACCATGAAATAACAAAAAATATATATATATATATTTTTGCTAATTTCAAAGAACAGACATTCAAAAATAATCTCACAGGGTTTCGTAGTCGAGATAATTGAGTAAAGGTATTTAAATAACGATTAAAGTTGTCAAAGCTTTAAATTAGCTGAAATAAACATTGCTCTTCTCAACTCCCCTCGTCACCTCTGAGCATTTCCCGGGTATCCCCTGAAACGTTGAACTCACTGGAGGCTTCTAACCTAAACTGCGTGAGTATATTTATCTGCAAGAAGAATATAGCCTATGTAAGGCTGTAACGATCGCGACACTCAGATCCACGAACCTGTGTCGCGGTGTGAGAAGACAGAATCACGACACCGACACGTCCCTTCAACTCCCGAAGTTATCCTTCACGTCCAGACCCAATGCTAGCTACAACATCTTTAAATTACTATTAGTATTATTTGAAGTTAACATTATAAAATACGTAGACTTACACCACAAAACTTAAATTATTACTAAATTTTTTAAATTTGGGCAATTTCAGCATTATGGAGGAGATCCAATTCCCAGATAATTAAATATTTTAATAAATTGGCCTATGTGAACCACACTGCACAAACCAAAAGTAATACTCACCGGATGAAGAAGGGTTGACTCTCTCCAGAACATAAAATCTTTATTTTATTTTCCGTGTTCGCATTTATGAGGAAAAACAATCCGAACGTGACCGTTCTCTGGAAGCAGCACTAAAACTTTCACATAGCTTAAACATGCAAGCACAAAGCCTTTCTTTAAAGTAAATTTCGTTTTAAAATAATTATCTTAATTTAAATCAATGTTTCATCAACCAATTACTAGGATTTAATAATAAGAAATAAATTGCAGACAATAGGCTAGGCCTAATCACGACGCGGAGACGCGCGGCACGTGAACTGAAGCTTGTCTCATGAACCGAAAGTCAGCGTATAAGGTATCCTCACAGACATATATTGAAATGTCTACTTTTAAAGACAACCATTCAAAATGAAAGAAAACAGACTGCTCTCTGCTATATGTGGGCTAATCTGTATGAAAACTGAATTTCTCTCTGACTCCTCTTCAATCTTTCTGATTTTAGAACATTTTTGTAAAAGTGACTTTTTAATTATTTATTTCAAAAAAATTAAAAATAAGTTGAGTTTCAGCCTCGTTAAATTGCATTTATATATGTTAATCTATTTGGTCAAATTAAGCTATATAAAATAAATAGTTTATCCCTTAAAATGCTATGGATTTTGAAAGATATCAAAAAAAAAAAAAAAAAAAACGGGCATAAAAACTTTAAAAGCGATTTTCTTAGGTTTTCAATTGGAAAAAAAGGGCAGACGACCAGAATTCAAATCTGTATATCTTTACAACCATTCAAGGTATGACCAAGGTATCATTTGAAAGCTTACAGTGTCCTCTTTCCATTAATATCAAAATCTCAATTTTTAAATTTGGGTCACTGTGACTAATTTTGCTGGATCAGGTCGGTCACAAATGTGTTTTTTATTGTAGTATTATTTTATACAGAAATACATTATAATTATATATAATATACAAAATATAACCGTGGGCGCGATTAAACAGTGTTACAATAAAACTCAACATTGTGTTTTTTAAAAATAAATTCAAATAATACAAATCCCGAAATTGCGCTAATTTTAAAATTAAACTAAAACTCATGGCTGCACAAGCATTCATAACTGTGCGCGCCAACAGCGAGGAACCAGCAGAACAGAGTGAACGTTCATTCTGTTTAGTTCAATCCTACTTAATAGGAATTTATTTAAAATGCTTGCTCTACTCCACAACATTAATGTCTTGTGCGGATATCTGTATTTTGACTTTCGGTTTTAAGTAAGCGATTTAAAAGTTCCCGAGTCCCAGCGGAGTCACACGTTGATTAACCGGTGGGAATATACACAATAGGCCTAACTGATATTGAACACAAGAGGGCAGTATAGCACTACGTATGACTCAGATTATTTTTTCTTCTTCTGAATTTTACAACCATTATGGCTGTTTTTGAACGTAAACATAATTCTTAAATGAAAAAAGGGAAAAACTGGTTTAATTATAATATTTGTATAATTTAATTTAGAAACAAATGATGTATAATTACATTTTTAGAAGATATGAGGCTTTTAGTGTTTACTGATTACTTTTTTGACATTACTTTAATCTTTTGCCAAAGTTGCACATGCCTACTGGCTAATAAATGTGATGTATCTGTCGAGCTATCTGTATCTATCTGTTTCAAGCAATTTCAAGCATGCTAAGAGTCCCAAAAGTATCAAAAAAGAATGTTAAAGTTTGATTTGTTGCCACAGCAACAGTATCAAAGATATCAAGAATCCATTCACAGGTCTACATCTGCTGTATTTTTACATTATACAGATGAAGTTTGAAGCAAATCGGTTAAAAATAAGAGGGTGATATCAAAGCATTTTAAAAGTAACACACTTCCTGCTGCCAGTTGGTGGCGCTATAACTTTGACTCACAATAGTCACATCCATGTAATCAGCCTCTTACAGTGAACACACTGCTGAAGTTTCATCAAGATCAGTTAATGTATGCTGAAGTTATAACACACTACCTGTTTCACGTTTCTCGCCATAATTTTGTTTCCTTGCCACGGCCAAACCGTTCGAGATATTAAAAATCCCCTCGCAAACTTTCATCCTCAATGCCTTGACTTCATGCTGACCGAGTTTCGTGCCGTGTGTTTGAATTCTCTTGGAGGAGTATTGCACATTCCATTGCGAGCGTTTTACAAATAAACCTCAATAGCCGACTTCCTGTTTGGCTGGGGTAAAAAGTAAGAGCGTGAGGTATAGATGAAACGATGAGATCAACATGTGTACCGAGTTTCATATTATTACATGCAAGCGTGTTTGATTTATGGACCAAGTGTTCGGACCCCGTTCCAGGGGGCGCTGTCTAGCCCCCCTGCCACACCCAGGTACCATCTTCAGCCCGGCTCTGATGGCTGTGGGATCTGACCTGTGTGCAAAGTTTCAAGAGTTTTCAAACCCGTTAAGGGCCCCAAAAGCCGCTAAGAGTCTCAAAATCATAAAAAAAAGAATTTTAAAGTTTGATGCGTTGCCACGGCAACAGTATCAAAGATATCAAGAATCCATTCACAGGTCTTCATCTGCTATGTATTTACATTATACAGATTAAGTTTGAAGCACATCGGGTAAAAATAAAAGGGTGAGTTCAAAGCATTTTGAAAGTGACACACTTCCTGCTACCAGTTGGTGGCGCTATAACTTTGACTCACAATAGTCACATCCATGTGATCGTCCTCTTACAGCGAACACACTGCTGAAGTTTCATCAAGATCAGTTAATGTATGCTGAAGTTATAACACACTTCCTGTTTCACGTTTCTCGCCATAATTTCGTTTCCTCGCCATGGCCAAACCGTTCGAGATATCAAAAATCCCCTCGCAAACTTTCATCGTCAATGCCTTGACTTCATGCTGACCGAGTTTCGTGCCGTGTGTTTGAATTCTCTAGGAGTAGTACTTCAAATTCCATTGCGAGTGTTTTATGAACAACCCTAAATAACCGACTTCCTGTTGGGCTGGGGTAAAAAGTAATAGTATGAGGTATATATGAACGATGAGATCAACATGTGTACCGAGTTTCATATTATTACATACAAGCGTGTTTGAGTTATGGACCAAGTTTTCGGACCCCGTTCCAGGGGGCGCTGTCTAGTCCCCCTGCCACGCCCGGGTACCATCTTCAGCCCGGCCCTGATGGCCGCGGGTTCTGACCCGTGTGCAAAGTTTCAAGAGTTTTTGAGCATGTTAAGGGCCCCAAAAGTGCCCGAATAGTCGTATAAATAATAATAATAATAATAAATATAGCTGCAAGCAGCGATTGCGGGCCCAAGCCGGTGGCACCGCAACCCTGATGCCTTTAGTTACCTAAAGGCACCGGGATGGTGGTACCGCCGGCTTTGGCCCTTTATCGCTGCTCACAGCTATATTTATATTTAATATAAAGCCCGTGGCACCGCCACCTTGGTGCCTTTAGGGTTATTCTGTATGACGTGCAAAACGTAACCCCCACTTTGACTGTCGAAAAGAAGTGTATTGTAGAGCTTGCATCAATGCGGACTCGATGCGCTGTGCGCTGTAACTCCATGTGGCTTTAAGCGCATCATTCTCCACTCGGGATGCGCATAAGCGTTTTGTGCCACACTGTACTGAGCCTTTCATATCATAATGCAATGACAGATTATTAATTGCCTTTCTTGTTCTGTTCTATCTATTATGTGTTGATAAAAGATAGGACAGAGCACTAAAAACCTCAAACAAAGCACTAAAAATTTAAGCTGTTTGCTGTGTAGTCTGAGAATGAGCTGTTTGATTTGCAACCTCTTCCTCTTCACTGTCCTCCATAAAAACCAGCTATCCAGGTCCATGTTGTTCTAGAAAGTTTGTATGTTGCTGCCTCATTTAACATGTTGTCTCAATTTTATAGCAGCCATGGCTCTATCTAAAATAATTTATCTTTTGATTTTTGTTATCTTGTTTTTCATGAATGTATTTTACAACAATACAAAGAGCAATGTGTATTTACCACTAATATAGTTTGTAATGGCTTTTTTTGTCATAGATTATAATCATATATTTTTTTGGATTTGTTATTTATCTTTATAATGAAGTTGTCTGTATTAAGTAGATTGTGTTTAACACACACAAGAGTGGCACCAAACACAGCTCTAAAAAAACTTGACACAATCCATCATTCAGCCATCCGTTTTGCCACTAATGCACCCTATCACACTCATCACTGCGACCTGTATAAACTGGTGGGTTGGCCCTCCCTTCATACCCGGCGGCTCCATCATTGGTTTCTCTTCATATATAAGACAATTCTGGGCAAGGCACCTCTCTATTTGTCATCCCTATTTCATGCCGCTCATAACACCTATCACACAAGATCAAGTAATTTGATTAAATTTAGTATCCCCCCTACTTCTACTACCTTTGGACATAATGCCTTCCGCTTTGCATCAGTACACGACTGGAACATACTACAAAATACCCTGAAACTTACATCTCTGATCCCAATCTCCACCTTTAAGCAAAACCTCGAAAATTACATAGTTGACTCTTGTTCCTGCTGACAATCATGAACCATATTTACACACTTATTTAAGCACTCTATTCGTTTTCTTTTTCCTCTTTGTTGTCTTTTTTATTTTTATTTAGCTGCTTGTTCTAAGTGTTATGTGTTTGACTATGTACAGCTGTACATTATGTTCTTATTTTTTCCTGTAGCCTCTTGGCCAGGTCATGTTTGTAAATGAGAAGTGGTTCTCAAACATTTTACCTGGATAAATAAAGGTTAAAAAAAAAAGAAAAAAAAGAGTGATTTATCAGTTCAACACATAGTTATAGAAATTCTACTTTATCTAAAAAAACCCTGCACTTTATACACACACACACACACACATACATAAATACATGTAAATAAAAATACAAAAAGAAACATCAAATGTGTTTTTAGTCAGAGTATTATTTTATACAGAAACAAATATTTGTAATTCAGAAAAGAATGAAGTTAGTGTTTTAAAATCTTAAGGAAAACAAATATATTGAAATATAGCACAAGAATTTTAAATTCATTCAGCTTCAATTACAAATACAATCTTACTTTTATTTAAAGCAAACTATACATTTAAAAGATGGGGGTTATATGCCTATTTTGTCATTTAAAAAAAATACAAAATTGTTATGCAAAAAGACAAGGACTTAGAGACAAGGACTTATAGGAAAAATCGCAGCCAGCCACACTGTGTGGTTCAAACATACATAAACACAGACAACAGCCCTCCCCTCCCCCCACACACACACGCACATGCACACACACACACACACACACACACAAACACAGACAACTGCCCTCCCCTCCCCACACAGACACACACACCCACACAGAGAGAGAGAGAGAGAGAGAGAGAGAGAGAGAGTGAATCGCAGGGGAAATAAATCCATTCAAACTACTGTAAAAAACCCAACTTGAAAAAGGTTCAAATGACTGGTTTTGTTGTGCTGGCTCAGCAAAATTCTATGAAAAAGTCAGCACAACTATGTTTAATACATTTATTCAACCTAAACCAAGTTTCTTTCCATAAACTTAAAAAGTTTAGTTTTGTGAACAAGGTTTTGCTAGTTCATCCAAAAAACTTCCGCCAACTTATTAAGTTAAGTTAGTAACTGCCCTCCCACTAGCAAATACTGATACAAATACAATTTGTTTATGTGACATTGAAGAAACATGGTTGTTTAGTTATTTTTTTAAATAACTTCATTGAGCCTAATGTATAGCTGTAAAATAACAGATAGATAGATAGATAGATAGATAGATAGATAGATAGATAGATAGATAGATAGATAGATAGATAGATAGATAGATAGATAGATAGATAGATTGATAGATTGATAGATAGATAGATTGATAGATAGATTGATAGATAGATAGATAGATAGATAGATAGATAGATAGATAGACAGACGCACATACATTTTATGGACTTTAAGTCTGAAAATAAAGTTGAATTGAATAATAGTATTATTGTCAATTAAATAATGCCCACTGTATAAATAATAATATACAGATAATGTACAATAATAATAATGTATTATTATAATTATTATTATTTTTATTATTAGTAGTAGTATTAGTAGTAATAGCAGCAGTAGTAGTAGTAGTAGCCTATATTGTGCACAGCAATATTATGAACTCTGGAAATGATGCTGCCTTCACGTGGAATTGGAATTCTTATAAATATTAGTTTCTTCATCAAAAAAAAAAGAAAAAAAATAATAAAAAGGAAATTAATTTAAAATTGACCTCAAGTCAAAATCACGATTTCAAAAGCTGGAGGAAATTTAAGATAGCACGTGGAGGCAGCATTAATTAAGCATTAAGACTTTTACTGTGAAGTTCGTTAGTGGGCGCCAAAGCTCTCATCTCACTAGTTTGCGTAATTGGGTTCACAGACAGAACATAACACAATTAGCCTAGCAAGGAGTTCTTTTTTATTTTAAATTTAAATAAAAAATACATTTAAAAAGAATTAGCAGCATGTTTTCCGATAAACATTATTTTTTTCTCTCGTGCCAAACCACGCCCCCAGTACGTGACCTTTGCTCAAACTTGCTATGACTCAACGTCAACGTTCACTTTTTAATGCGGGAGAAACAACTTGAGAATAACAGGCGTGTTGTTCATCAAGCGGCCGAAGAAAAATCTTTACAGATTATACAGAAAATCTAGAGGCAGCATGTGGGCGATAATAATCCAGACGGAGAAATATATGGTGAGTGCTTTTATTTGTTTTTTGTTGTACTTTACTTCTGAATTAGTTGATTATTAGTTAATTTGGAGAAAAAATATAAACACCACTAACTTTAACATTGTAAGATATCAACATTACCGAATGTTTAAATCTATCTAGCTTGATTTTAATCAATCTATCAAGCTTTATTTTTCATTATTTTAACGTGACGTGAAATATTTACGTTAAGTTTTTTGTTGTGATGGCTTTTGCTGCACAGTAACGTTATCATTTTTTTCAGTCGCGCACATTCTTGACTTTAACATATTACATTTCTCTCCATCTGCTAATAATAAAGGGCAACTGAGAATTCTGATTAATTGCTCCAACAGTACATATTGATTAATATTTAATAAATTTCTGAAGAGATAATGATTTTTGAAAAATCTCTGTGCAGCAGTTGTCATACTCTAAAAAAAATAAAAAGCATAAGCCTAGGTAACGTTATACACTGCAACAAAAGCTTTTCTTATTTAGTATTTGTGTCTTGTTTCCAGTCCAAATATCTAAAAAGTCTCAAATCAAGATGCATTTACTAGATGAGTAACGTTAGGCGTAAAGCCATAAGATAATTTGTCTGGTTTTCAGGGGAAATAAATTAATCGAATTTTTAATTAAAAAAAAACCCTAAATTGTATGCCAATGGAATAGGAAAAATATTCTTGTTTTTGTTTGAATTAATTTATTTTTCTTATCGGATAATTTAGCTTTTTTTAAACAAAAACTCACTTATTTTTGCTTTCTACTTTTATTCTACTAGTATTTTACTCATCTAGTAAATGCATCTTAAGACTTTTTAGATATTTGGACTGGAAACAAGACACAAATATTAATTTTTAATTAAAGAAAAGCTTTTTTTGCAGTGCAAATTCATTGTTCTAAATTGCCTTTCATGAAACTGATCATTCACGTTTGTCTTTTTTTTTTTTCTTAAACAGATTTTTATTTACGTTACGTTTTGTTTATGTTTGAGCGGCAGTCCTCTGTGAGGGACTCGTCAAGAGACGCATAAATAAAACGTAACATAAATAATCCAGGCCTGGTCTTCACTCATCTTGCACTGTTCTCGCTCTTCCTTTTATTCATCCGGACCTCCTTTTGTGAGTAACGAGGCAGGTGAGCTTGATCACATGGCTCTTATCCTTGTCCTGCTTGTCAGAGTGCCATGTTTTGTTTGCAAGAGTTTGAGCTTTGTTTGTTTTTTTTTTTCATATGCACAACCATTTTTTTTAATGAAATTTATATCATTCTTAGGACACTGATTTGAAAGAAATAGAGGACGATATCTCACAGACAACAAAGACATGTCTAAACTTCGCCATCATTTTTGAGGAAACCGTCGTCATGGAGGACCTACCTGACTTTCCTACTGCTTTCATGGTACTCTTTGGACTTCTCTATGCGGTGAACTTTGAGTATTCAAAAGGACTAAAATACACATTTGAGGCAGTGCAGAACATCTTTGTGGGATTTGGAGAAAAGTGCACCAACAGAGTCCAGTCCCTAAAGAATGAGCTACTTGCTATTTAGGGAGTTTTAGATGATTTTACTGTTGATGGGTACCTTTGGCATAATGATGTTGTTTGTTAGGATGTTAATGTATATTGTTTAGTGAAATTTGAATTTTAAAGACTTAGCCTTGAATTCTCTAAAATGTTTACATTTGCTACTGTTCAGCTACGTTTCATATTCAGTGTTGGCGCTTTGTAATACTGTTTTATTGCAGTATTTCAATTTTCATGGTTGAATCGATACTCAGTGTTAGTGTTTTGTAATACTGTTTTAACAGCAGTGTTTAAAGGGATAGTTCACTTTGAAATTAATTTTTGATATGTTTTAGGTCAAACCGGTGTTGTCTATCAGTCATACACTGGAGGTGAAGGGGGTCCTTAATCGGTTCACCTCAAAGAGCATGCACAGAGAAGTCAAAATTAAACATGACTTAATGACTCGTACATGTAAGTACACATTGATGGCCTAAGACACAAACGAACAGTATTTATATCGTTTTACCTCTTGTAATCATAGCCATGGCAAAATGATCTGATGGCACGGGCGCTTCGGTCTGCGCATGCGCTGGAAGTGATCGCTTGCACGCCTACTTCACTCTTTAGATAAGACTAAACATATTTAGATATACGGGAAATCGCAATGGAAGACTATTTCGGTATATCTAAATATGTTTAGTAAAAGGTTAAACTTCCGAAATCTCCGTGTAGATATTGAGTGACGTCACACGCAAGCGATCACTTCCGGCATAACATTGAACTGATTCAGTTCGGTTCAGTTGGACATTGAACAACTGATTCAGATCACTGTGATTACACGAGGTAAAAACGATATAAATACTGTTCGTTTTCTCACACAAACCGCTCGTTTCGTGTCTTAGGCCATCAATGTGTACTTACATTTACGAGTCATTAAATCATGTTTAATTTGGACTTCTCTGTGCATGCTTTTTGGTGGACCCCCTTAGCCTCCAGTGTATGACTGATAGACAACAACGGTTTGACTGAAAAATGTCAAAATTGAAAATACTGTGGAAACAAAGACACCTACATCTTGGATGCCCTTGAGGTAAGATAAAACATATCAAAAATTAATTTCAAAGTGAACTATCCCTTTAAAGGACAACTCCGGCGCAAAATGAACTTTTGGTATAATTAGACATTGTTACCTAGTCAACCGTTATCTGAGATTTGTTTTCATGATTGCCGAATGTAAATAGTTTTATCTCTAAAAACAGTTTCGCCTATAATGCTAGTATAACGCTAGTATATAGGGCATAGAGTAATGACAAATAAAAATGTATTATGACAAATATTACCACTAACAAGGCTCAAAATAGCCCCACACTAACACAGAAGCATAATAAGGGTCCCTACATTCAAACCGATGCATTGAGAACTTTGTCAGTGTCCAAACAATTTAATAAGAAGATATTTTATACACACAGTCAACTTCGCGAATACAGGAAGAAGCCATCTTTGAAAAATAGTCTCTACCAGTCGATCTACGAACGCCGATCCAAGTGCGCTGGTGAGATGTGAACAAGGTGATAAGGTGAGCGCGAACAGTAGTCTACGTGTACATATTGAAGAGAAGAAAACGGTTCATGTTTGTGTTTCTTCCTGAAACAACGGACCATATGAGATTCAGCACAGTTCAGCGCACTTGGATCGGCGTTCGTAGATCTACTGGTAGAGACTATTTTTCAAAGATGGCTTCTTCCTGTATTCGCGAGTTGACTGTGTGTATAAAATATCTTCTTATTAAACTGTATGGACACTGACAAAGTTCTCAATGCTTCGGTTTGAATGTAGGGACCCTTATTATGCTGTCGTGTTAGTGTGGGGCTATTTTGAGCCTTGTTAGTGGTAATAACAAGCGATTTTTATTTGTCATTACTCTATGCCCTATATACTAGCGTTATACTAGCATAATAGGCTAAACTGTTTTTAGAGATAAAACTATTTACATTCGGCAATCATGAAAACAAATCTCAGATAACGGTTGAATAGGTAACAATGTGTAATTAGACCAAAGGTTCATTTTGCGCCGGAGTTGTCCTTTAACTTGCAGTATTTCAATTTTCATTGTTGAATCACTTTGGCTTAAATATTTTGAATGTTTACGACTTTTACTGGGTTGAATTCTCTAAAAAGGCCAAATGCTTATTCGTTTACTTGATATTTGTTGATTCAGGTGATATTTAAAGGGTTAGTTCACCCAAAAATGAAAATTAAGTCATTAATTACTCACCCCCATGCTGTACCAACCCCATAAGACCTTCGTTCATCTTCGGAACACAAATGAAGATATTTTTGATTAAATTTGAGAGCTGTATAACTACCACATTGCCTGCCTAAGGGACTGGCTCTTGACGGCCCAGAAAGTCAATGAAGAAAATGTTTAAATATCCCATGTGACTACCGTGGCTCAACTATAAGTTTATCAAGCGACGAGAATACTTTTTGTGCGAAAAAACAAAAATAACGACTTTATTCGACTATTCCTTTTCTTCATTGTTGGCCTGGAAACGAGACTTCCTTAGATTTCCACGACGCATGCGCGAGAATTGCGATCTCCTTCAACTACTTCAGTTCAGTTCTCGCGCATGCGTCGTGGAAATCTAAGGAAGTCTCGTTTCCAGGCCAACAATGAAGAAAAGGAATAGTCGAATAAAGTCGTTATTTTTGTTTTTTCGCACAAAAAGTATTCTCGTCGCTTGATAAACTTATAATTGAGCCACGGTAGTCACATGGTATATTTAAACATTTTCTTCATTGACTTTCTGGGCCGTCAAGAGCCAGTCCCTTGGGCAGCCAATGTGGTAGTGAGACAGCTCTCAAATTTAATCAAAAATATCTTCATTGGTGTTCCGAAGATGAACGAAGGTTGGTGCAGCATGGGGGTGAGTAATTAATGACTTAATTTTCATTTTTGGGAGAACTAACCCTTTAAATGTTTCATGTTTACTTGATACATTTCTTTGTAGATGGATGGTCTTTTAAATTTGGAAAGATTGTGTTCCTCATGTGCATTGGTAGTGTTTTGTAAAACTGTTTTACTGTGATGCAGTATTTTATTATTTCAATTTGCAGTGTTGCAAATTACACTTACAGTTTTATAACAGTTTGTAAGTGTACTTGTTGCCTCCAACAAGAATAAATGTTTTGTTAACATTGACTCACTGTTTTCAGTTTTTGACTTAAGCAATGTTATTTTAGTTTCCAGTCGTAACGTATTATTACTTAGTACCAATTTCCAATAGGATTTTTTTGTTCACTCAACAAAAGACATTGAGTTCTACAGACCAAAAATGTTGAATTGGCTCAACTTAAAAAGTTTTGTTAAAAAATAGTTGTACCTCTCCACAAAACTAACAATCTTAAGTTGACACAATTAAATATTTTTTGTGTGAGTGACAACTTAATTTCAGTTAGTATAACTATTATTTACAAAAGTTGAGTAAACAAAAAAAAACTGAAGGAAATTGGTACTAAGATTTTTTTTGTTGTACTGGCTTACAATTTTTTACAGTGTACAATATCTGACTTTCTGTTGCTCAGAGCGAATGACTTTAAATTGGAAAGTTGATCGGCTTGACGAGAACAATATACGTGGAAAGTTTTGTAACTGTAGGTAAAATGAGCAAAGTTATAACACACTTTATGTGTCCTTTTTTAGTCATAAAATTCATTTCCTCGTCACGGCCAGACCGTTCGAGATATCAAAAATCCGTCCGGAATTGAGCATCCTCAATGTCTTGACTTCATGCACACCGAGTTTGGTTGTGATTGGTAAACACATGCGTTGTAATTTGATGTATTTCTCCTAGGAGAATTATTCAAACAACCCATAATTCCCAACTTCCTTCTTAAAACTTAGAGCACGAAAGTTGTTTGGCCTGATGTTATCTTTAATTGTACTGAGTTTCATATTAATTCATGCAAGTGTGTTTGATTTATGGACAAATTTTCGAATCCCAGTCCAGGGGGCGCTGTCGAGCCGCCCTGCCACGCCCGGTTACCAGCTTCAGCCCGGCCCTGATGGCCATGGGTTCTGACCCGTGTGCAAAGTTTCAAGAGTTTTAGAGGATGTTAAGGCCCCCGAAAATGCCAGAGAAGTTGCACACAGCAAATAAAGGGTTAAAATTAACCTGACAGGCACCCCTCCTCTCACTCACACAGAGGGACACTGAGAGACTGGCAAAATTCTGAGATTTTCTCTACATTCAAACAAACATATCTGACTTTCTGTGGGTCCTAGCTAATGAGTGTCAATTAGAAAGTTGTCCGGCTCGAGGAGTACAATATACATACTGATTTTTGTAACTGTAGATAAAACTAACAACCCCACTTTTGTCAAAAGGTGGCGCTACTGAGCCCTCACCACACCCGTTTCTGAAACGTTGCACATGTCTACTGGCTAATAAATGTGATGTGTCTGTCGAGTTTCATGCAATTTGAAGCATGCTAAGAGTCTCAAAAGCATCCTAAAAGAATGGTAAAGTTTGATGCGTTGCCACGGCAACAGTTTCAAAGATATCAAGAATCCATTCACAGGTCTACATCTGCCGTATGCTTACATTATACAGATGAAGTTTGAAGCAAATCGGGTAAAAATAAAAGGGTGATATCAAAGCATTTTGAAAATGACACACTTCCTGCTACCAGTTGGTGGCGCTATAACTTTGACTCGCAATAGTCACATCCATGTGATCGTCCTCTTACAGCGAACACACTGCTGAAGTTTCATCAAGATCGGTTGATGTGTGCTGAAGTTATGATACACTTCCTGTTTCACGTTTCTCGCCATAATTTTGTTTCCTCGCCACGGCCAAACCGTTCCAGATATCAAAAATCCCCTCGCAAACTTTCATCCTCAATGTCTTGACTTCACGCTGACCGAGTTTCGTCGAATTTGGATCAAAGCTCTAGGAGGAGTATTAAAAATTCCATTGCGAGTGTTTTACGAACAACCCTAAATAGCCGACTTCCTGTTGGGCTGGGGTAAAAAGTAAAAGCGCGAGGTATAGATGAAACGATGAGATCAACATGTGTACCGAGTTTCATATTATTACATGCAAGCGTGTTTGATTTATGGACCAAGTGTTCGGACCCCGTTCCAGGGGGCGCTGTCGAGCCCCCCTGCCACGCCCGGGTACCAGCTTCAGCCCGGCCCTGATGGCCGCGGGTTCTGACCCGTGTGCAAAGTTTCAAGAGTTTTCGAGCATGTTAAGGGCCCCAAAAGTGCCCGAATAGTCGTTAGAAAAATAAAAGAAAAATAAAAAATAAATATAGCTGCGAGCAGCGATGAAGGGCCCAAGCCGGTGGCACCGCAACCCCGGTTCCTTAGTTACCTAAAAGCACCAGGGTGGCCATGCCACTGGCTTTGGCCCTTCATCGCGGATCACAGCTATATATATATACTGTATATATACATATATATATGAAGCCGGTGGCACCGCCACCCTGGTGCCTTTAGGTTTATTGTGCACGACATGCAAAATGTAACCCTGCTTTGACTGATGCAAGCTCTACAGCACAGTTTATAGTAAGAAAGAATATAGTAAGAAAGAAAAGTAAGCTGTTACTCTGAGATGGTTTGGGAAACAAACATTCATCATGTCGCATTGGTTTTAGTTACTTGTCCTCAAACAGAGCCCTAATCTGTTTATATTTCAGTTACACATTCTACATTGATTAAAAAAGAAAAATCAAATGTGTTTTTAATTCATACAGAAATAAAATATTTATAATTCAGCTGAGAATAAAGTTAGTTCAAATTTTAAGAAAAACAAATATATGATCTGAAACATTCATTTTTAAATTCATTCAGGTTCAATTACCAAAAATACAATCTTAATTTAATTTAAAGCAAATAATAAATCTAAAATATATGGGTTATATGCATATTTTGTAAAAAAAAGAAAAAAAAAAGAAAGAAAGATATATATCCAAAAACACAAGGCCTTAAACTTTAACAAGGGTGCAACTCTTATCACTACAACAAACATAGTCACACACACAAGTCAAGTCACTTACATTTTAGATGCAATATTGACTTTTTAGATGCAATATTGACTTTTTTCTGTTTCAGCAGAAAAAATAGTTAAACAAAGATCACAGCGACCCATCGCGCATCTCAAAGCAATGTGTTTTCTCATTACTGAATGATTCAGCATTTTGAATCCATGACTCGTTCATTAAGACGGTCATCTGGCGACACCTTATGGTGATTTAGGGTTATGTTTAAAAGTATCGTTCTTTACAGCGATTTTTAATTGACTCCTGTTAAACCAATCTCGTAACATTATTGTGTAACCGATTTAATTTGATCAGCCTTACCTAGGGTAACAGCCCTATAGTGCCTTATTATTCTAAATTATTGAATTTATTGATCAAATTTACTAATGAAAAATGAAGCATATTTATTAAGACTATAGGCTGCCCTGCAGATATTAGGCTACAATATGCAGATTTAAATATACCATTTATCAAATAATCTGTTTATTTTTAGGTTACACATTACATTGTTTAAAAAAATAAAAATCAAATGTGACCCGCTCTGGCGAAATGAGTCGGAAGTTGCAACCTTCCATTTTAAGATATGGGCCGATTATGTGGAAAAACCATGAAATAAAAAAAAAAAAAATAATAATAATTTTTTTTTTGCTAATTTCAAAGAACAGACATTCAAAAATAATCTCACAGGGTTTCGTAGTCGAGATAATTGAGTAAAGGTATTTAAATAACGATTAAAGTTGTCAAAGCTTTAAATTAGTTGAAATAAACATTGCTCTTCTCAACTCCCCTCGTCACCTCTGAGCATTTCCCGGGTATCCCCTGAAACGTTGAACTCACTGGAGGCTTCTAACCTAAACTGCGTGAGTATATTTATCTGCAAGAAGAATATAGCCTATGTAAGGCTGTAACGATCGCGACACTCAGATCCACGAACCTGTGTCGCGGTGTGAGAAGACAGAATCACGACACCGACACGTCCCTTCAACTCCCGAAGTTATCCTTCACGTCCAGACCCAATGCTAGCTACAACATCTTTAAATTACTATTAGTATTATTTGAAGTTAACATTATAAAATACGTAGACTTACACCACAAAACTTAAATTATTACTAATTTTTTTTTAAATTGGGCAATTTCAGCATTATGGAGGAGATCCAATTCCCAGATAATTAAATATTTTAATAAATTGGCCTATGTGAACCACACTGCACAAACCAAAAGTAATACTCACCGGATGAAGAAGGGTTGACTCTCTCCAGAACATAAAATCTTTATTTTATTTTCCGTGTTCGCATTTATGAGGAAAAACAATCCGAACGTGGCCGTTCTCTGGAAGCAGCACTAAAACTTTCACATAGCTTAAACATGCAAGCACAAAGCCTTTCTTTAAAGTAAATTTCGTTTTAAAATAATTATCTTAATTTAAATCAATGTTTCATCAACCAATTACTAGGATTTAATAATAAGAAATAAATTGCAGACAATAGGCTAGGCCTAATCACGACGCGGAGACGCGCGGCACGTGAACTGAAGCTTGTCTCATGAACCGAAAGTCAGCGTATAAGGTATCCTCACAGACATATATATTGAAATGTCTACTTTTAAAGACAACCATTCAAAATGAAAGAAAACAGACTGCTCTCTGCTTATGTGGGCTAATCCGTATGAAAACTGAATTTCTCTCTGACTCCTCTTCAATCTTTCTGATTTTAGAACATTTTTGTAAAAGTGACTTTTTAATTATTTATTTCAAAAAAATGTAAAATAAGTTGAGTTTCAGCCTCGTTAAATTGCATTTATATATGTTAATCTATTTGGTCAAATTAAGCTATATAAAATAAATAGTTTATCACTTAAAATGCTATGGATTTTGAAAGATATCAAAAAAAAAAAAAAAAAAAAACGGGCAAAAAAACTTTAAAAGCGATTTTCTTAGGTTTTCAATTGGAAAAAAAGGGCAGACGACCAGAATTCAAATCTGTATATCTTTACAACCATTCAAGGTATGACCAAGGTATCATTTGAAAGCTTACAGTGTCCTCTTTCCATTAATATCAAAATCTCAATTTTTAAATTTGGGTCACTGTGACTAATTTTGCTGGATCAGGTCGGTCACAAATGTGTTTTTTATTGTAGTATTATTTTATACAGAAATACATTATAATTATATATAATATACAAAATATAACCGTGGGCGCGATTAAACAGTGTTACAATAAAACTCAACATTGTGTTTTTTAAAAATAAATTCAAATAATACAAATCCCGAAATTGCGCTAATTTTAAAATTAAACTAAAACTCATGGCTGCACAAGCATTCATAACTGTGCGCGCCAACAGCGAGGAACCAGCAGAACAGAGTGAACGTTCATTCTGTTTAGTTCAATCCTACTTAATAGGAATTTATTTAAAATGCTTGCTCTACTCCACAACATTAATGTCTTGTGCGGATATCTGTATTTTGACTTTCGGTTTTAAGTAAGCGATTTAAAAGTTCCCGAGTCCCAGCGGAGTCACACGTTGATTAACCGGTGGGAATATACACAATAGGCCTAACTGATATTGAACACAAGAGGGCAGTATAGCACTACGTATGACTCAGATTATTATTTTTTTATGAATTTTACAACAATTCTGGCTGTTTTTGAACGTAAACATAATTCTTAAATGAAAAAAAGGAAAAATTGGGGAAGTTATAATATTTGTATAATTTAATTTAGAAACAAATGATGTATAATTACATTTTTAGAAGATATGAGGCTTTTAGTGTTTACTTTTTTGACATTACTTTAATCTTTTGCCAAAGTTGCACATGCCTACTGGCTAATAAATGTGATGTATCTGTCGAGCTATCTGTATCTATCTGTTTCAAGCAATTTCAAGCATGCTAAGAGTCCCAAAAGTATCAAAAAAGAATGTTAGTTTGATTTGTTGCCACAGCAACAGTATCAAAGATATCAAGAATCCATTCACAGGTCTACATCTGCTGTATTTTTACATTATACAGATGAAGTTTGAAGCAAATCGGTTAAAAATAAGAGGGTGATATCAAAGCATTTTGAAAGTGACACACTTCTTGCTGCCAGTTGGTGGCGCTATAACTTTGACTCACAATAGTCACATCCATGTAATCAGCCTCTTACAGTGAACACACTGCTGAAGTTTCATCAAGATCAGTTAATGTATGCTGAAGTTATAACACACTTCCTGTTTCACGTTTCTCGCCATAATTTTGTTTCCTCGCCACGGCCAAACCGTTCGAGATATCAAAAATCCCCTCGCAAACTTTTATCCTCAATGCCTTGACTTCATGCTGACCGAGTTTTGTGCCGTGTGTTTGAATTCTCTAGGAGGAGTATTGCACATTCCATTGCGAGCGTTTTACAAACAAACCTCAATAGCCGACTTCCTGTTTGGCTGGGGTAAAAAGTAAGAGCGTGAGGTATAGATGAAACGATGAGATCAACATGTGTACCGAGTTTCATATTATTACATGCAAGCGTGTTTGATTTATGGACCAAGTGTTCGGACCCCGTTCCAGGGGGCGCTGTCTAGCCCCCCTGCCACACCCAGGTACCAGCTTCAGCCCGGCTCTGATGGCTGTGGGATCTGACCTGTGTGCAAAGTTTCAAGAGTTTTCAAACCCGTTAAGGGCCCCAAAAGCCGCTAAGAGTCTCAAAATCATTAAAAAAAAGAATTTTAAAGTTTGATGCGTTGCCACGGCAACAGTATCAAAGATATCAAGAATCCATTCACAGGTCTTCATCTGCTATGTATTTATATTATACACATTAAGTTTGAAGCACATCGGGTAAAAATAAAAGGGTGAGATCAAAGCATTTTGAAAGTGACACACTTCCTGCTACCAGTTGGTGGCGCTATAACTTTGACTCACAATAGTCACATCCATGTGATCGTCCTCTTACAGCGAACACACTGCTGAAGTTTCATCAAGATCAGTTAATGTATGCTGAAGTTATAACACACTTCCTGTTTCACGTTTCTCGCCATAATTTCGTTTCCTCGCCATGGCCAAACCGTTCGAGATATCAAAAATCCCCTCGCAAACTTTCATCGTCAATGCCTTGACTTCATGCTGACCGAGTTTCGTGCCGTGTGTTTGAATTCTCTAGGAGTAGTACTTCAAATTCCATTGCGAGTGTTTTATGAACAACCCTAAATAACCGACTTCCTGTTGGGCTGGGGTAAAAAGTAATAGTATGAGGTATATATGTACGATGAGATCTATATGTGCACCGAGTTTCATATTATTACATGCAAGCGTGTTTGATTTATGGACCAAGTTTTCGGACCCCGTTCCAGGGGGCGCTGTCTAGTCCCCCTGCCACGCCCGGGTACCATCTTCAGCCCGGCTCTGATGGCCGCGGGTTCTGACCCGTGTGCTAAGTTTCAAGAGTTTTTGAGCATGTTAAGGGCCCCAAAAGTGCCCGAATAGTCGTATAAATAATAATAATAATAATAATAATAATAATAATAATCCTAAGGAAAACAATAGGGCCTTCGCCCTTTCAGGGCTTGGGCCCTAATAATAATCCTAAGGAAAACAATAGGGCCTTCGCCCTTTCAGGGCTTGGGCCCTAAAAAATAATCGGAAGGAAAACAATAGGGCCTTCGCCCTTTCAGGGCTTGGGCCCTAATAAATATAGCTGCGAGCAGCGATGGCGGGCCCAAGCCGGTGGCACCGCAACCCCGGCTCCTTTAGTTACCTAAAGGCACCGGGGTGGCGGTGCCGAAGGCTTTGGCCCTTTCATGATTAAATGTTAAAACGGCTTGCCATAGTCTTTCATTTTGACTAGTCACAATTATGTTACAGATATCTTAAATGATAATACAAAATATCCAAAATGTAATTACGACTAGACAGAAAGACATTGTTGATATCTACAATGTTAATTTCCGGATAGGCAAACTTAGCTTTTAAATGTTAAAAGGGCTTGCCATACACGGACGTAGGCTCAGAGAGAGTCTCACCATATTCAAACCAAAATATCTGACTTCCTCTTGGTCTGAGCTAATGACTATGAATTAGAAAGTTGTCTGGCCTGAGGAGTACAATGTATATAACGATTTTTGTAACTGTAGATAAAAATAACAACCCCACTTTTGTCAAAAGGTGGCGCTATTTAGTCCCTGCACCATGCCCGTTTCTGAAACTTTGCACATGTCTACTGGCTAATAAATGTGATGTGTCTGTTGAGTTTCATGCAATTTCAAGCATGCTAAGAGTCTCAAAAGCATCCTAAAATAATTTCAAAGTTTGAAGCTTTGCCACGGCAACAGTTTAAAAGATATCAAGAATCCATTCACAGGTCTACATCTACCGTATGTTTACATTATACAGATGAAGTTTTTCATCTGTTTTTCATCATTATACAGATGAAGTTTTTCATCTGTTTACATTATACAGATGAAGTTTTTCATTCATATTATTACATGCAAGCGTTTTTGATTTATGGACCAAGTTTTCGGACCCCGTTCCAGGGGGCGCTGTCTAGCCCCCCTGCCACGCCTAGGTACCATCTTCAGCCCGGGCCTGATGGCTGTGGGATATGACCTGTGTGCAAAGTTTCAAGAGTTTTCAAACCCGTTAAGGGCCTCAAAAGCCATTAAGAGTCTCAAAATCATCAAAAAAAAAGAATTTTAAAGTTTGATGCATTGCCACGGCAACAGTATCAAAGATATCAAGAATCCATTCACAGGTCTTCATCTGCCATGTATTTACATTATACAGATGAAGTTTGAAGCAAATCGGGTAAAAATAAGAGGTTGATTTCAAAGCATTTTGAAAGTGACAAACTTCCTGCTGCCAGTTGGTGGCGCTATAACTTTGACTCGAAATAGTCACATCCATGTGATCGTCCTCTTACAGCGAACACACTGATGAAGTTTCATCAAGATATGTTAATGTATGCTGAAGTTATAACACACTTCCTGTTTCACGTTTCTCGCCATAATTTCGTTTCCTCGCCACGGCCAAACCGTTTGAGATATCAAAAATCCCCTCACAAACTTTCATCCTCAATGTCTTGACTTCTTGCACACCGAGTTTGGTTGTGATTGGTAAACACATGCGTTTTAATTTGATGTATTTCTCCTAGGACAACTATTCAAACAACCCATAATTCCCAACTTCCATTTTAATTGTCGTAAAACTTAGAGCACGAAAGTTGTTTGGCCTGATGTGATCTATAATTGTACCGAGTTTCATATTAATTCACGCAAGTGTGTTTGATTTATGGACAAATGTTCGAATCCCAGTCCAGGGGGCGCTGTCGAGCCGCCCTGCCACGCCCGATGACCAGCTTCAGCCCGGCCCTGATGGCCATGGGTTCTGACCCGTGTGCAAAGTTTCAAGAGTTTTAGAGGATGTTAAGGCCCCCGAAAATGCCAGAGAAGTCGCACACAGCAAATAAAGGGTTAAAATTAACCTGACAGGCGCCCCTCCTCTCACTCACACAGAGAGACACTGAGAGACTGGCAAAATTCTAAGATTTTCTCTACATTCAAACAAAGATATATGACTTTCTGTGGGTCCTAGCTAATGAGTGTCAATTAGAAAGTTGTCCGGCTCGAGGAGTACAATATACATACCGATTTTTGTAACTCTAGTTAAAACTAACAACCCCACTTTTGTCAAAAGGTGGTGCTACTAAGCCCTCACCACGCCCGTTTCTGAAACTTTGCACATGTCTACTGGCTAATAAATGTGATGTGTCTGTCGAGTTTCATGCGATTTGAAGCATGCTAAGGGTCTCAAAAGCATCCTAAAAGAATGGTAAAGTTTGATGCGTTGCCACGGCAACAGTTTAAAAGATATCAAGAATCCATTCACAGGTCTACATATGCCGTATATTTACATTATACAGATTAAGTTTGAAGCAAATCGGTTAAAAATAAGAGGGTGATATCAAAGCATTTTGAAAGTGACACACTTCCTGCTGCCAGTTGGTGGCGCTATAAATTTGACTCACAATAGTCACATCCATGTGATCGTCCTCTTACAGCGAACACACTGCTGAAGTTTCATCAAGATCAGTTAATGTATGCTGAAGTTATAACACACTTCCTGTTTCACGTTTCTCGCCATAATTTCGTTTCCTCGCCACGGCCAAACCGTTCGAGATATTAAAAATCCCCTCGCAAACTTTCATCCTCAATGCCTTGACTTCATGCTGACCGAGTTTCGTGCCGTGTGTTTGAATTCTCTAGGAGGAGTATTGCACATTCCATTGCGAGCGTTTTACAAACAAACCTCAATAGCCGACTTCCTGTTTGGCTGGGGTAAAAAGTAAGAGCGTGAGGTATAGATGAAACGATGAGATCAACATGTGTACCGAGTTTCATATTATTACATGCAAGCGTGTTTGATTTATGGACCAAGTGTTCGGACCCCGTACCAGGGGGCGCTGTCTTGCCCCCCTGCCACACCCAGGTACCATCTTCAGCCCGGCTCTGATGGCTGTGGGATCTGACCTGTGTGCAAAGTTTCAAGAGTTTTCAAACCCGTTAAGGGCCCCAAAAGCCGCTAAGAGTCTCAAAATCATAAAAAAAAAGAATTTTAAAGTTTGATGCGTTGCCTCGGCAACAGTATCAAAGATATCAAGAATCCATTCACAGGTCTTCATCTGCTATGTATTTACATTATACAGATTAAGTTTGAAGCACATCGGGTAAAAATAAAAGGGTGAGTTCAAAGCATTTTGAAAGTGACACACTTCCTGCTACCAGTTGGTGGCGCTATAACTTTGACTCACAATAGTCACATCCATGTGATCGTCCTCTTACAGCGAACACACTGCTGAAGTTTCATCAAGATCAGTTAATGTATGCTGAAGTTATAACACACTTCCTGTTTCACGTTTCTCGCCATAATTTCGTTTCCTCGCCATGGCCAAACCGTTCGAGATATCAAAAATCCCCTCGCAAACTTTCATCGTCAATGCCTTGACTTCATGCTGACCGAGTTTCGTGCCGTGTGTTTGAATTCTCTAGGAGTAGTACTTCAAATTCCATTGCGAGTGTTTTATGAACAACCCTAAATAACCGACTTCCTGTTGGGCTGGGGTAAAAAGTAATAGTATGAGGTATATATGAACGATGAGATCAACATGTGTACCGAGTTTCATATTATTACATACAAGCGTGTTTGAGTTATGGACCAAGTTTTCGGACCCCGTTCCAGGGGGCGCTGTCTAGTCCCCCTGCCACGCCCGGGTACCATCTTCAGCCCGGCCCTGATGGCCGCGGGTTCTGACCCGTGTGCTAAGTTTCAAGAGTTTTTGAGCATGTTAAGGGCCCCAAAAGTGCCCGAATAGTTGTATAAATAATAATAATAATAATAATAATAATAATAATAATAATAATCCTAAGGAAAACAATAGGGCCTTCGCCCTTTCAGGGCTTGGGCCCTAATAATAATAATCCTAAGGAAAACAATAGGGCCTTCGCCCTTTCAGGGCTTGGGCCCTAATAATAAATATAGCTGCGAGCAGCGATTGCGGGCCCAAGCCGGTGGCACCGCAACCCCGATGCCTTTAGTTACCCAAAGGCACCGGGATGGTGGTACCGCCGGCTTTGGCCCTTTATCGCTGCTCACAGCTATATTTATATTTAATATAAAGCCGGTGGCACCGCCACCTTGGTGCCTTTAGGGTTATTCTGTACGACGTGTAAAAACGTAACCCCCGCTTTGACTATCAAAAAGAAGTGTATTGTAGAGCTTGCATCAATGCGGACTCGATGCGCTGTGCGCTGTAACTCCATGTGGCTTTAAGCGCATCATTCTCCACTCGGGATGCGCATAAGCGTTTTGTGCCACACTGTACTGAGCCTTTCATATCATAATGCAGTGACGCAATGACAGATTATTAATTGCCTTTCTTGTTCTGTTCCATCTATTATATGTTGATAATAGATAGGACAGAGCACTAAAAACCTCAAACAAAGCACTAAAAACTTAAGCTGTTTGCTGTGTAGTCTGAGAATGAGCTGTTTGATTTGCACCCTCTTCCTCTTCACTGTCCTCCATAAAAACCAGCTATTCAGGTCCATGTTGTTCTAGAAAGTTTGTATGTTGCTGCCTCAATTAACATCTCTGCTATACATTTAAAACATGGCTATATCTAAAATAATTTATCTTTTTGATTTTTGTTATCTTGTTTTTCATGAATACTTTACAACAATACAAAGAGCAATGTGTATTTTCCAATAATATAGTTTGTAATGGCTTTTTTTGTCATAGATTATAATCATATATTTTTTGGATTTGTTATTTATCTTTATAATCAAGTTGTCTGTATTAAGTAGATTATGTTTAACACACACAAGAGTGATTTATTAGTTCAACACATAGTTATAGAAATTCTACTTTATCTAAAAAAAACCCTGCACTTTATACACACACACACACACACACACATAAATACATGTAAATAAAAATACCAAAAAAAATACATCAAATGTGTTTTTAGTCAGAGTATTATTTTATACAGAAACAAATATTTGTAATTCAGATAAGAATGAAGTTAGTGTTTTAAAATCTTAAGGAAAACAAATATATTGAAATATAGCACATGAATTTTAAATTCATTCAACTTCAATTACAAATACAATCTTACTTTTATTTAAAGCAATCTATACGTTTAAAAGATGGGGGTTATATGCCTATTTTGTCATTTAAAAATATTGTTATGCAAAATTGTTATGCAAAAAGACAAGGACTTAGAGACAAGGACTTGTAGGAAAAATCACAGCCAGCCACACACACACACATAAACACAGACAACAGCCCTCCCCTCCCCACACACACACCCACACACCCACACACACACACACAGAGAGAGAGAGAGAGAGAGAGAGAGAGAGAGAATCGCAGGGGAAATAAATCCATTCAAACTACAATATCTGACTTTCTGTTGCTCAGAGCGAATGACTTTAAATTGGAAAGTTGATCGGCTTGACGAGAACAATATACGTGGAAAGTTTTGTAACTGTAGGTAAAATGAGCAAAGTTATAACACACTTTATGTGTCCTTTTTTAGTCATAAAATTCATTTCCTCGTCACGGCCAGACCGTTCGAGATATCAAAAATCCGTCCGGAATTGAGCATCCTCAATGTCTTGACTTCATGCACACCGAGTTTGTTTGTGATTGGTAAACACATGCGTTGTAATTTGATGTATTTCTCCTAGGAGAATTATTCAAACAACCCATAATTCCCAACTTCCTTCTCAAAACTTAGAGCACGAAAGTTGTTTGGCCTGATGTGATCTTTAATTGTACCGAGTTTCATATTAATTCATGCAAGTGTGTTTGATTTATGGACAAATTTTCGAATCCCAGTCCAGGGGGCGCTGTCGAGCCGCCCTGCCACGCCCGGTTACCAGCTTCAGCCCGGCCCTGATGGCCATGGGTTCTGACCCGTGTGCAAAGTTTCAAGAGTTTTAGAGGATGTTAAGGCCCCCGAAAATGCCAGAGAAGTTGCACACAGCAAATAAAGGGTTAAAATTAACCTGACAGGCGCCCCTCCTCTCACTCACACAGAGAGACACTGAGAGACTGGCAAAATTCTGAGATTTTCTCTACATTCAAACAAACATATCTGACTTTCTGTGGGTCCTAGCTAATGAGTGTCAATTAGAAAGTTGTCCGGCTCGAGAAGTACAATATACATACTGATTTTTGTAACTGTAGATAAAACTAACAACCCCACTTTTCTCAAAAGGTGGCGCTACTGAGCCCTCACCACACCCGTTTCTGAAACATTGCACATGTCTACTGGCTAATAAATGTGATGTGTCTGTCGAGTTTCATGCATTTTGAAGCATGCTAAGGGTCTCAAAAGCATCCTAAAAGCATCCTAAAATAAGGGTAAAGTTTGATGCGTCGCCACGGCAACAGTTTCAAAGATATCAAGAATCCATTCACAGGTCTACATCTGCCGTATGTTTACATTATACATATGAAGTTTGAAGCAAATCGGGTAAAAATAAAAGGGTGATATCAAAGCATTTTGAAAGTGACACACTTCCTGCTGCCAGTTGGTGGCGCTATAACTTTGACTCACAATAGTCACATCCATGTGATCGTCCTCTTACAGCGAACACACTGCTGAAGTTTCATCAAGATCAGTTAATACATGCTGAAGTTATAACACACTTCCTGTTTCACGTTTCTCGCCATGATTTCGTTTCCTCGCCACGGCCAAACCGTTCGAGATATCAAAAATCCCCTCGCAAACTTTCATCCTCAATGCCTTGACTTCATGCTGACCGAGTTTCGTGCCGTGTGTTTGAATTCTCTAGGAGGAGTACTTCAAATTCCATTGCGAGTGTTTTATGAACAACCCTAAATAACCGACTTCCTGTTGGGCTGGGGTAAAAAGTAATAGTATGAGGTATAGATGAAACGATGAGATCAACATGTGTACCGAGTTTCATATTATTACATACAAGCGTGTTTGAGTTATGGACCAAGTTTTCGGACCCCGTTCCAGGGGGCGCTGTCTAGCCCCCCTGCCACGCCCGGGTACCATCTTCAGCCCGGCCCTGATGGCCGCGGGTTCTGACCCGTGTGCAAAGTTTCAAGAGTTTTTGAGCATGTTAAGGGCCCCAAAAGTGCCCGAATAGTCGTATAAATAATAATAATAATAATAAATATAGCTGCGAGCAGCGATGGCGGGCCCAAGCCGGAGGCACCGCAACCCCGGTTCCTTTAGTTACCTAAAGGCACCCGGGTGGCGGTGCCGAAGGCTTTGGCCCTTTCATGATTAAATGTTAAAACGGCTTGCCATACTCTGTCATTTCGACTAGTCACAATTATGTTACAGATATCTTAAATGATAATACAAACTATCCAAAGTGTAATTACGACTAGACAGAAAGACGTTGTTGATATCTACAATGTTAATTCCGGATAGGCAAACTTAGCTTTTAAATGTTAAAAGGGCTTGCCATACAGGGACGTAGGCTCAGAGAGAGGCTCACCATATTCAGACCAAAATATCTGACTTCCTCTTGGTCCGAGCTAATGACTATGTATTAGAAAGTTGTACGGCTTGAGGAGTACAATGTATATACCGATTTTTGTAACTGTAGATAAAACTAACAACCCCACTTTTAAGTATATATATGGTGCCTTCAGGGGCGAAAATTTCATCAAAATGTTGGGGGGGACAATAAACATAACAATTCTCAAGAGCAAATTTTGAAGGGGACACCAATAATACAGGCAAAAAGGAAAGAGGAATACAGAGGAAAGCCTTACTACTATTATTAGTGTAGCATGGAGACCATTTCATTAGGCTATACTTCTTAATTTCTTTCTGGTTTAAGCCAGCGGCGAATCTATTTACATAACGTTACTCTCCTCACGCAGCGCAGCGATTTATTTCATTTATTGACTCATTCTTTAACTATATTAAATGATATAAACCAACTAAATCACGGTGAAAGCGTTACAATCTAAACGCACGGCGCACCCGGACTTTCTCATCAGTGTATGGCCAGCAATATTGTAATGTTTAATGACATGAAGATAATGTCTGTCCTAAGTTATTATTGTACCGTACAATTAAATACAATCGTTCCTGAGTCTGCAGTCTGAAAACTTTACCTCAGAGCATCCGTTTACTGAATGAATTGAGAATCTCACTTGAAAAAAATCCAATAACACCAGCAATTGTCATTCAACTGATTTCTGTAAATGAATGCAAAACTAAATGCATATTGCAGCATAGGGCGAAGTCAGGATCCGTCAGCACCGATTTGAGACAAAAATAATTTAAATTGTATATAAAACTATGTAAATGGCGCTCTGTGGCGCAGCAGGGTTTTGAACACGGTCGCCGTTGCTGGGCGCCGCGGACAGACGCCGAACGGCGCCTGCGGTGTGTGTACACTCATAGAGAATAATGTGTTCGAATTTTAAAGACGTGGCGCTGCGCGACGCGACGCTTCTCGTCCGATGTGCGACACCCTTTACTGGAGTTCCACAACTACTCAAAAACTATGTTTTTCTCTCCCGCCACCGGAATGTGTGTGTCTGAGGTAAAAGCGACGGAGGCGGTGGACCAACACACTGCGAGGCAAGGGAGGGGGGTCTCAAAATGTTTAGAACGCTTTTTTCGTTATTGCCCCGTTTGCATTTGTGTTATTTTATTTCTTAATTATTTTAAGAATATATCATTACATTATTTACAATACACATATTTTAATGTTTTTTTTGGGGGGACAACCCTCAGATAGGGGGGGTCCTGACCCCCCCGCGATTTCCGCCTATGGGTGCCTTTAGTGTTATTCTGCACGACGTGCAAAAACTTAACCCCCGCTTTTTTAAGTATATATATATATATGTATATATATATATGTATATATATATATATATATATATATATATATATATAAAGAGGGTTATTCTGCACGACGTGCAAAAACTTAACCTCCGCATTGACTGTCGAAGAGAAGTGTGCAGAAGAGCTTGCATCAGTGAGGGCTTTGCAAAATATATATACATACAAACACACACACACACACATATATAAATGAGGTTAGTGTTTTACAATATTAAGGAAAGCAAATGTATTGAAATATAGCACATTAATTTTAAATTCATTCAGCTTCAATTACCAATTTGTAGTTTACCAATTTATCTTACTTTTATTTAAAGCAAACTATACATTTAAAAGATTAGGGTTATATGCATATTTTGTCATTTAAAAAAATACAAAATTGTTATGCAAAAAGATAAGGACTTGCAGAAAAAATCTACAGTCAGCCACACACACACACACACACACACATAAACGCAGACACCAGCAACCCCCCCCCCCCCCCTCCCTCTTCCCCACACAGACACTGATAGAGACAAGATACACATCCAAACTGCAATATCTGACTTTCTTTTGGTCTGAGCTTCTTACTGTTAATTAGAAAGTTGATCGGCTTGACAAGAACAATATACGTGGCATGTTTTGTAACTGTAGGTAAAACGAGCAAAGTTAACACATTTTATGTGTCCTTTTTTAGTCATAAAATTATTTTCCTCGCCACGGCCAAACCGTTCGAGATATCAAAAATCCGTCCGGAATTGAGCATCCTCAATGTCTTGACTTCATGCACACCGAGTATGGTGGTGATTGATAAACACATGCGTTGTAATTTGATGTATTTCTCCTAGGAGATTTATTCAAACAACACATAATTCCCAACTTCCATTTGAACTGTCTTAAAACTTAGAGCAGAGATGGGTGCAGGTCACGCAAGTCTCAAGTAAGTCTCAAGTCTTAACCGTCAAGTCTCAAGTAAGTCCCAAGTATTTTTTTTTTGGGGGGGGGGGCAAGTCAAGTCAAGTCACAGGCTATGTCAAGTCAAGTCTTGTAGTAGGTTAAGTCAAGTGCAAGTCAAGTCACCTTATTATTTTAATTTTACATGCAGAATCTGATCTTAATAAAATGAAAAGACAA
Source organism: Pimephales promelas (assembly GCF_988280905.1). Taxonomy (NCBI): domain Eukaryota; kingdom Metazoa; phylum Chordata; class Actinopteri; order Cypriniformes; family Leuciscidae; genus Pimephales; species Pimephales promelas. The sequence goes on along the minus strand of NC_142786.1, from coordinate 14,544,397 downwards.
GATAAGTATTTGCCAGTAAATTACAATAATTTGCATTGTAAATACTCATGTTCAGTAAAATACACCATGGAATCAAACAAAATTGTAACTTCATAAAATTATTTATTTTTCACTTCTGCCAACAGTGTGTTTGAAATGTTTTAAATTTTCAACACTGAGTCCATAAAACAAATAACAGCTTAACATCCTACAGACTCTCTGAACACCTTCCTCTCTCTCAAACTTTGTTACATTTCTCCTCTCTCTCTCTCTCTCTCTCTCTCTCTCTCTCTCTCTCTCTCTCTCTCTCTCTCTCTCTCTCTCTCACACACAGTGGCGGTTCTAGACCATTTCAACTGGGGGGGCCAAGCTGGGGCCAGTTGTACTGTTAGAGGGGCCAGTTACATTTAGACCTTATCATTTTCTGCACTGCACTGAAGGCATAAATAAGCAAAATACCATGTTTATAATTATCCAACAATTTGCATTTCCATTATATTTTTACATTTGCATTACATATATCAGTCTGTATTTGAATTTCCATTTGATTTTTTTACATTGAATATACAGTATGTATGTATATATATATATATATATATATATATATAATTTTTACAAATTAATATACGATTTTTGTGGGGTTTTTTTTTTTTTTTTTGCAAAAAGATTAGCAAATTATCCTCTAAACTGGCCTTTTTAGGGGGCTTTCCTCTCAGGGTGAATGAGCTTTTTTATAATTGTTTTTTTCCTGACATCTTTGAAAGACAGAAGCAATAATTAATGCATCCTTGGCCAGGATATAATTATAAAATATGACATGATTTTAAAAGTGACCTATAAAATCGACTATGCAATACACTTTAATTTATCTAGTGCTAATAAAATTATTAAGCCTATTTGGAGAGAGAGATGTTTATAATGTGACAATATGTCAGTCATCGTGATTCGTGTAATAAGATGACTAGGCCTAGACTACTTGTTCTGAGCAGGTGTTGTCAGTGAACAGGCTGTAAAACTGTTGTCTAAGTTACAGACTGATACTAATTAAATGGGAAACGAATCGATTACCTAACGTAACCTCGGTTCTCTCTAGATGAGGGAACGAGCATTGCGTAAGCTAGCTTACGCTACGGGAAAGATTCATCTTACATCAGTCAAGTTGTCATAGTTTTTGTCAAACAAGTTGTGAATTTGTTGTAACATTAAAACAGGAGATCATGACTTACTCCGTGCTCCAAGTGATGTTCGGAGCTCCAGTGATTAGTTTCATCTGTGGGACGGGTGAAGAAACTTTCGGAAGATGTTGTAACAGAATCATATGAACAATTCCAGGATATGCTTTTTTTCATTGGTTGTTGCGTTAAATTTTACCCAGATACAATAGTGCCCTTTTCTGATTGGCTATTAAGTAGCACTTCTCTTTTTTTTATTGGCTGATGCGTAGCAGGGTCGACTGCTGAACTCCAGGCGAGACGCGCTTGATTCTCACGTGAGAGCGGCGCGGCCAGAGAAATTGCGTATATTAAATATATTATTAATAGTTTTTCCGCATGAGAAATACAATGTGTGACGGGAGTGTGAGACAAAAGACTGAAACGAGTGACTGTCATGCTCAATGCGTGACACACTATAAAAAAAATATTTCACACTGACTCCACATTTAGGGGGGCCACAAGGGGGTCCAAGCTTGTTGTCGCAGGGGCACTGGCCCCCCCAGGCCCCCGCCTAGAACCGCCACTGCTCACACACACACACACACACACACACACACTTTCTCTCTCTCTCAAGAAGCAAAAACATAACTGCTAAAGGTTGTATCAGCGATGGCGGGGTAACACCACTTAACATCACGAGTGATATTCCCTTAGGCCACGCCCCCTTGTCTCCCCAAAGTATTATAAGCAATCATGCGCATCCCGTGTGCAGAATGATGCACTTGAAGCAACACCAAGTCACAGCACGCAACGCTTCACATTGAAAAGAACATAGCGAAGGGATGGTATCTATAATCTATGCTTAGTAGGGCTGCACGATTTGGGAAAATGTCATATTGCCATTATTGAGCCAATATTGCAATTGCGATTTGCGACTCCGATATAATAAAATGGTTTCATGAGTCCAACTTGCTTGGTTCTAAAGTAAAATGCACACACAGATTAATGTTTATTTCTCAACTCAAACTAAAAACAACAACAACAATAAATGATTGATAACACCTAATGATCAATAAACCATCAACCAAACCAACATTACAGTGATTCCATCAATTGAAAGCCATCAACTTTTAAAAAAATTATTAGGCTTAAAAAAAATATATAACAGCTTTTAAATTAAGTGAACTTCAAACAATCCCCACATAAACCCATAATGAAAAACATATTTACCTGTGCCCTTCCTGTCTTAACAGGTACAGAAATTGAATAAAGTTATCAAACAGTCTGCGCTGCCTGAATCATAAATTATATATATAATAATCCTTATTAAAGCTACAAAAGTTCTTTACTCAAGATCAGTGAGTAATTTTCTAATTTCCCTTTGTTCTTTTAACTTTACTGAAAGAACGCTTTATTCGCTGCTGGCCCTTTAAGAGCACCCGTTGCCGAGACGCGGATCTCACACGCGCCTCATAGCACAACTCTTTTCATCCATAGACTGTTCTTATGTTATGAAGATACTAGACAAAACACATTTTGGCATAATTGTGTGTGCTATTGTTCGTTCAAGCTCGAAAGAGAACTGTTTATTCTGGGCTGGCACACGGTCAGTGCATGCGCATTATGCGTATCATCTAATCTAGGGCACTCACAGGCAGCTTTTCACTTCTTGTCGTTCAAAATGCGAAAAGGCATTTGAACCAATAAGAGGGGGATCTTGTAACACTAGTCAAAGGATGACAAAAAAGAAGAGATGCTGCGCTAATAGCCCTACTTTGTTTATTTCATATAAAATCGCGGCATTTTGCGTTATATAATTGCATAGGTTTGAGATCGCTATTACGACTGCGATATAATTAATCGTGCAGCACTAATGCTTAGTGTATTCTAAAGGGCAATAAACTCCACTCCAGCAAGATAGTCATTTTATGCAAATCATAGACCTTTATGCCTTATCTACAAATAAAGTATAATATTGGGAACATTGATCTTGAAGAGAGTGTCGTCGTGTTACTGTCGCAACCGAACGCAACGCTGTGTGAATGCCGATGCATGGAGAATGTCGGACGTCACTTATAGGCTAAACTGTTTTTATAGATAAAACTATTTACATTCGGCAGTCATGAAAACAAATCTCAGATAACGGTTGACTAGGTAACAATGTGTAATTTTGCGCCGGAGTTCTCCTTTAACTTACATTAGCTAGCTAACTACGAACGAGCTAACCAGATAACATTAACAAATTGACAAGCACTTACGGGCAGAATGGCTCTTCAAATGACGGACGAAATTGGAGGTTGTCATCTGACTGTCCGCGATCTTAACGTTGCATGTCTTGCAAAGCGCTGTTCTTTTGCCATCTTGTTGTAAGAAATTCTTGAATCCGAAAGCGACCCTCGGTATCCCTCCGGCTGACATGTTGATGTGATCTGATGTAAGTGGGCGTGGTGTGCGCGTAAGGTATGAGAGGGCATGACTGATGATCTCTGATCCAGTCATGACAGCGCTATTCTCAGCTGCGCTCCAGCTGGATCAACTTTATTTTTTTTACATAATTTATATATTTTATATTCAAACTGAAAACATGATGTGATTAACACTCAAGTCATATTATTACATGCAAGTGTGTTTGATTTATGGACCAAATTTTCAGATCAAGTTTATGGACCAAGTTAATTTAATTAATAAACTAATTATATAAAACTATTAATGCACTACAATTAAACTGGTTATATGCCTTTACTTATAAAAAATAAAAAACTTATTTAAAAAATACCAGGCTTAAGGCATTTATTTTTTATGCAGGCCTTACACACAGGAGTGAAATGGTTAAGACCCCTCCCCCTACAAACACACACACATACACAGACAGGCAAAGAGAGATGTAGGCTCAGATTGAGCAAGACCACATTCAAACAAACATATCTGACTTTCTGTGGGTCCTAGCTAATAAGTGTCAATTAGAAAGTTGTCCGGCTCGAGGAGTACAATATACATACCGATTTTTGTAACTGTAGATAAAACTAACAACCCCACTTTTGTCAAAAGGTGGCGCTACTGAGCCCTCACCACGCCCGTTTCTGAAACTTTGCACGTGTCTACTGGCTAATAAATGTGATGTGTCTGTCGAGTTTCATGCAATTTCAAGCATGCTAAGGGTCTCAAAAGCATCCTAAAAGAATGGTAACGTTTGATGCGTCGCCACGGCAACAGTTTCAAAGATATCAAGAATCCATTCACAGGTCTACATCTGCCGTATGTTTACATTATACAGATGACGTTTGAAGCAAATCGGGTAAAAATAAAAGGGTGATATCAAAGCATTTTGAAAGTGACACACTTCCTGCTGCCAGTTGGTGGCGCTATAACTTTGACTCACAATAGTCACATCCATGTGATCGTCCTCTTACAGCGAGCACACTGCTGAAGTTTCATCAAGATCAGTTAATGTATGCTGAAGTTATAACACACTTCCTGGTTCACGTTTCTCGTCATGATTTCGTTTCCTCGCCACGGCCAAACCGTTCGAGATATCAAAAATCCCCTCGCAAACTTTCATCCTCAATGTCTTGACTTCATGCTGACCGAGTTTTGTCGAATTTGGATCAAAGCTCTAGGAGGAGTATTTAACATTCCATTGCGAGCGTTTTACAAACAAACCTCAATAGCCGACTTCCTGTTGGGCTGGGGTAAAAAGTAAAAGCGCGAGGTATAGATGAAACTATGAGATCAACATGTGCACCGAGTTTCATATTATTATATACAAACGTGTTTGAGTTATGGACCAAGTGTTCGGACCCCGTTCCAGGGGGCGCTGACGAGCCGCCCTGCCACGCCCGGGTACCAGCTTCAGCCCGGCTCTGATGGCCGCGGGTTCTGACCCATGTGCAAAGTTTCAAGAGTTTTCGAGCACGTTAAGGGCCCCAAAAATGCCCAAAAGGTTACAAAATAATAATAATAAATAATCCTTAGGAAAACAATAGGGCCTTCGCCCTTTCAGGGCTTGGGCCCTAATAATAATAATCCTAAGGAAAACAATAGGGCCTTCGCCCTTTCAGGGCTTGGGCCCTAATAATAATCCTAAGGAAAACAATAGGGCCTTCGCCCTTTCAGGGCTTGGGCCCTAATAATACTAAAGAAGAAGAATAATCCCAAGGAAAACAATAGGGCCTTCGCCCTTTCAGGGCTTGGGCCCTAATAATCGGAAGGAAAACAATAGGGCCTTCGCCCTTTCAGGGCTTGGGCCCTAATAATAGTGAAGAAAAATAATCCCAAGGAAAACAATAGGGCCTTCGCCCTTTCAGGGCTTGGGCCCTAATAATCCTAAGGAAAACAATAGGGCCTTCGCCCTTTCAGGGCTTGGGCCCTAATAATAAATATAGCTGCGAGCAGCGATGGCGGGCCCAAGCCGGTGGCACCGCAACCCCGGTTCCTTTAGTTACCTAAATGCACCCGGGTGGCGGTGCCGAAGGCTTTGGCCCTTTTATGATTAAATGTTAAAACGGCTTGCCATACTCTGTCATTTCGACTAGTCACAATTATGTTACAGATATCTTAAATGATAATACAAACCATCCAAAATGTAATTACGAATAGACAGAAAGACGTTGTTGATATCTACAATGTTAATTCCGGACAGGCAAACTTAGCTTTTAAATGTTAAAAGGGCTTGCCATACAGGGACGTAGGCTCAGAGAGAGGCTCACCATATTCAAACCAAAATATCTGACTTCCTCTTGGTCCGAGCTAATGACTATGTATTAGAAAGTTGTCCGGCTTGAGGAGTACAATGTATATAGCGATTTTTGTAACTGTAGATAAAACTAACAACCCCACTTTTGTCAAAAGGTGGCGCTATTTAGTCCTTGCACTATGCCCGTTTCTGAAACTTTGCACATGTCTACTGGCTAATAAATGTGATGTATCTGTTGAGTTTCAAGCAATTTCAATTTCAATTTCAATTTGACTGTTGAAAAGAAGTGCGCCGATTAGATACTCAGGATCGGTATCGGCTCTGACACTGCCATCTTTGACGAGGCTGATTCAAATTCTATATTGTGCATATATACTATTCTATGTTAGGCACAAAGGCACAAAAACTTTCTAAAGTACCATAAAGTTTTTGTGTACTGTATTATTAGTATTCTGAAGCTATTATGTGATATAGAAATTAATATTTAAGTCATTAAATTCAAGAACACAAACTTTTCCCTCTCTGCGCCTGTCAGTCATTCACCATTCAGCATTCAAACAGCACGTCACATTCGGTTACAGTCAATGATGAAACGATCTTCAAGATGATTGAATGTTAATCCTATTATACTGGATCTTTAAGATAAAGGTCTAAAGGTCTATATTTTCGAATGAAGAAACTTTTTCTTGCTGGACTTTATTGCTGTAACTTAACCGTGTTACTTTCTACCGGGTGTCGGACGCTGTCGGTTAGATCACAACACTAGAGTCAGAGCACTATAATTGTTCTTCACGCACACAGTAACTGAAATTTAAAACCTTTAAAAGAAAAGGCTCAATAAACTATTGCATAGATAGATAATGTATAATACACTGTTCATAAATATGTATTTCCTTTGTGCATTGAACTTTTCAATACGGACTCACTGCGCTGTAACTTCATGTGGCTTCAAGCACATCATTCTCCGCTCGGGATGCACATAAGTGCTTTGTGCTGCACCGTATTGGAGCCGTAATATCATAATGCAGTGATGTAATGACAGATTATTAATTGCCTTTCAATTATATGTTGCTGCATCATTAAACATCTGTCCTATGCATTTCAAACATTTATAGCAGCCATGCCTATATTTTTTTATGATTTTTGTTATCTTGTTTTTCATGAATGTATTTTTCAAAAATAAGAGCAATGTGTATTATCTATTATTAATATAGTTTATAATAGCATTTTTGTCATAGATTATGACAAAGTAATCATATGATCCACCAGCGAGGAACCAGCAAAACAGAGTGAACATTCATTCTGTTTAGTTCAATCCTACTTAATAGGAATTTATTTAAAATGCTCGCTCTACTCCACACCATTAATGTCTTGTGCGGACATCCGTATTTCGACTTTCGGTTTTAAGTAAGCGATTTAAAAGCTCCCAAGTCCCAGCGGAGTCACACGTTGATTAACCGGTGGGAATATACACAATAGGCCTACCTGATATTGAACACAAGAGGGCAGTATAGCACTACGTATGACTCAGATTATTATTTTTTTATGAATTTTACAACAATTCTGGCTGTTTTTGAACGTAAACATAATTCTTAAATGAAAAAAAGGAAAAATTGGGGAAGTTATAATATTTGTATAATTTAATTTAGAAACAAATGATGTATAATTACATTTTTAGAAGATATGAGGCTTTTAGTGTTTACTTTTTTGACATTACTTTAATCTTTTGCCATAGTTGCACATGTCTACTGGCTAATAAATGTGATGTATCTGTTGAGTTTCAAGCAATTTCAAGCATGCTAAGAGTCGAGATATAAAAAATCCCTTGGCACCTTTTCATCCTTAATGTCTTGACTTCACGCTGATCGAGTTTTGTCGAATTTGGTTCAGTGCTCTAGGAGCAATACTTTAAATTCCATTGCATGTGTTTTAAACACAACCCTAAATAGCCGTCTTCCTGTTGGGCTGGGGTAAATAGTAAGAGTGTGAAGTAGGCTATATATGAAACGATGAGATCTATATGTGTACCAAGTTTCATATTATTACATGCAAGTGTGTTTGATTTATGGACCAAATTTTCAGACCAAGTTTATTGACCAAGTTAATCTGATTAATAAACTAATTATATAAAACTATTGTCAATGCACTACAATTAAACTAGTTATATGTCTTTACTTATAAAAAATAAAAATAAAAACTTATTTAAAAAATACCAGGCTTGAGAAATGTATTTTCTTTATGCAGGCCATACACACAGCAGTGAAATGGTTAAGCCCCCTCCCCCTGCACACTCACACACACACAGACAGGCAAAAACAGAGATGTAGGCTCAGATTAAGCAAGACCACATTCAAACAAACACATCTGACTTTCTGTGGGTCCTAGCTAATAAGTTTAAATTAGAAAGTTGTCCGGCTCGAGGAGTACAATATACATACCAATTTTTGTAACTCTAGTTAAAAATAACAACCCCACTTTTGTCAAAAGGTGGCGCTACTGAGCCCTCACCACGCCCGTTTCTGAAACTTTGCACATGTCTACTGGCTAATAAATGTGATGTGTCTGTCGAGTTTCATGCATTTTGAAGCATGCTAAGGGTCTCAAAAGCATCCTAAAAGCATCCTAAAAGAAGGGTAAAGTTTGATGCGTCGCCACGGCAACAGTTACAAAGATATCAAGAATCCATTCACAGGTCTACATCTGCCGTATGTTTACATTATACATATGAAGTTTGAAGCAAATCGGGTAAAAATAAAAGGGTGATATCAAAGCATTTTGAAAGTGACACACTTCCTGCTGCCAGTTGGTGGCGCTATAACTTTGACTCACAATAGTCACATCCATGTGATCGTCCTCTTACAGCGAACACACTGCTGAAGTTTTATCAAGATCAGTTAATGTATGCTGAAGTTATAACACACTTCCTGTTTCACGTTTCTCGCCATGATTTCGTTTCCTCGCCACGGACAAACCGTTCGAGATATAAAAAATCCCCTCGCAAACTTTCATCCTCAATGTCTTGACTTCACGCTGATCGAGTTTCGTCGAATTTGGATCAAAGCTCTAGGAGGAGTATTTGACATTCCATTGCGAGCGTTTTACAAACAAACCTCAATAGCCGACTTCCTGTTGGGCTGGGGTAAAAAGTAAGAGTGTGAGGTATAGATGAAACGATGAGATCAACATGTGTACCGAGTTTCATATTATTACATACAAGCGTGTTTGAGTTATGGACCAAGTGTTCGGACCCCGTTCCAGGGGGCGCTGACGAGCCGCCCTACCACGCCCGGGTACCAGCTTCAGCCCGGCTCTGATGGCCGCGGGTTCTGACCCGTGTGCAAAGTTTCAAGAGTTTTCGAGCACGTTAAGGGCCCCAAAAGTGCCCAAAAGGTAGTAAAATAATAAATATAGCTGCGAGCAGCGATGGCGGGCCCAAGCCGGTGGCACCGCAACCCCGGTTCCTTTAGTTACCTAAATGCACCCGGGTGGCGGTGCCGAAGGCTTTGGCCCTTTTATGATTAAATGTTAAAACGGCTTGCCATACTCTGTCATTTCGACTAGTCACAATTATGTTACAGATGTCTTAAATGATAATACAAACTATCCAAAATGTAATTACGAATAGACAGAAAGACGTTGTTGATATCTACAATGTTAATTCCGGACAGGCAAACTTAGCTTTTAAATGTTAAAAGGGCTTGCCATACAGGGACGTAGGCTCAGAGAGAGGCTCACCATATTCAAACCAAAATATCTGACTTCCTCTTGGTCCGAGCTAATGACTATGTATTAGAAAGTTGTCCGGCTTGAGGAGTACAATGTATATACCGATTTTTGTAACTGTAGATAAAACTAACAACCCCACTTTTGTCAAAAGGTGGCGCTATTTAGTCCTTGCACATTGCCCGTTTCTGAAACTTTGCACATGTCTACTGGCTAATAAATGTGATGTATCTGTTGAGTTTCAAGCAATTTCAATTTCAATTTGACTGTTGAAAAGAAGTGCGCCGATTAGATACTCAGGATCGGTATCGGCTCTGACACTGCCATCTTTGACGAGGCTGATTCAAATTCTATATTGTGCATATACTATTCTGTTAGGCACAAAGGCACAAAAACTTTCTAAAGTACCATAAAGTTTTTGTGTACTGTATTATTAGTGTTCTGAAGCTATTATGTGATATAGAAATTAATATTTAAGTCATTAAATTCAAGAACACAAACTTTTCCCTCTCTGCGCCTGTCAGTCATTCTCCATTCAGCATTCAAACAGCACGTCACATTCGGTTACAGTCAATGATGAAACGATCTTCAATGATTGAATGTTAATCCTATTATACTGGATCTTTAAGATAAAGGTCTAAAGGTCTATATTTTCGAATGAAGAAACTTTTTCTTGCTGGACTTTATTGCTGTAACTTAATCGTGTTACTTTCTACCGGGTGTCGGACGCTGTCGGTTAGATCACAACACTAGAGTCAGAGCACTATAATTGTTCTTCACGCACACAGTAACTGAAATTTAAAACCTTTAAAAGAAAAGGCTCAATAAACTATTGCATAGATAGATAATGTATAATACACTGTTCATAAATATGTATTTCCTTTGTGCTTTGAACTTTTCAATACGGACTCAATGCGCTGTAACTTCATGTGGCTTCAAGCACATCATTCTCCGCTCGGGATGCACATAAGTGCTTTGTGCTGCACCGTATTGGAGCCGTAATATCATAATGCAGTGACGTAATGACAGATTATTAATTGCCTTTCAATTATATGTTGCTTTATAGCAGCCATGGCTATATTTTTTTTAATGATTTTTGTTATCTTGTTTTTCATGAATGTATTTTTCAAAAATAAGAGCAATGTGTATTATCTATTATTAATATGGTTTATAATAGCATTTTTGTCATAGATTATGACAAAGTAATCATATGATCCACCAGCGAGGAACCAGCAGAACAGAGTGAACATTCTTTCTGTTTAGTTCAATCCTACTTAATAGGAATTTATTTAAAATGCTCGCTCTACTCCACACCATTAATGTCTTGTGCGGACATCCGTATTTTGACTTTCGGTTTTAAGTAAGCGATTTAAAAGCTCCCAAGTCCCAGCGGAGTCACACGTTGATTAACCGGTGGGAATATACACAATAGGCCTACCTGATATTGAACACAAGAGGGCAGTATAGCACTACGTATGACTCAGATTATTATTTTTTTCTGAATTTTACAACAATTCTGGCTGTTTTTGAACGTAAACACAATTCTTAAATGAAAAAAAAGGAAAAATTGGGGAAGTTATAATATTTGTATAATTTAATTTAGAAACAAATGATGTATAATTACATTTTTAGAAGATATGAGGCTTTTAGTGTTTACTTTTTTGAAATTACTTTAATCTTTTGCCATAGTTGCACATGTCTATTGGCTAATAAATGTGATGTATCTGTTGAGTTTCAAGCAATTTCAAGCATGCTAAGAGTCCCAAAAGCATCAAAAAATAATGTTAAAGTTTGTTTCGTTGCCACGGCAACAGTATCAAAGATATCAAAAATTCATTCACAGGTCTACATCTGCCGTGTATTTACATTATACAGATGAAGTTTAAAGCAAATCGGTTAAAAATAAGAGAGTGATTTCAAAGCATTTTGAAAGTGACACACTTCCTGCTGCCAGTTGGTGGCGCTATAACTTTGACTCACAATAGTCACATCCATGTGATCGGTCTCTTACAGCGAAAACACTGCTGAAGTTTCATCAAGATCAGTTAATGTATGCTGAAGTTATAACACACATCCTGTTCCATGTTTCTCGCCATAATTTCGTTTCCTCGCCACGGCCAAACCGTTCGAGATATCAAAAATCCCGTGGCACTTTTTCATCCTTAATGTCTTGACTTCACGCTGATCGAGTTTCGTCGAATTTGGTTCAGTGCTCTAGGAGCAATAATTTAAATTACATTGCATGTGTTTTAAACACAACCCTAAATAGCCAACTTCCTGTTGGGCTGGGGTAAAAAGTAAGAGTGTGAAGTATATATGAAACGATGAGATCTATATGTGTACCAAGTTTCATATTATTACATGCAAGTGTGTTTGATTTATGGACCAAATTTTCAGACCAAGTTTATTGACCAAGTTAATCTGATTAATAAACTAATTATATAAAACTATTGTCAATTCACTACAATTAAACTAGTTATATGCCTTTACTTATAAAAAATAAAAATAAAAACTTATTTAAAAAATACCAGGCTTGAGAAATGTATTTTCTTTATGCAGGTCATACACACAGCAGTGAAATGGTTAAGCCCCCTCCCCCTGCACACACACACACACACACACACAGACAGCCAGCCAAAGACACAGAGACACAGAGACATGTAGGCTCAGAGTGGCCATATTCAAACAAAAATATCTGACTTTCTGTGGGTCCTAGCTAATAAGTGTCAATTAGAAAGTTGTCCGGCTCGAGGAGTACAATATACATACCAATTTTTGTAACTCTAGTTAAAACTAACCACCCCACTTTTGTCAAAAGGTGGCGCTACTGAGCCCTCACCACGCCCGTTTCTGCAACTTTGCACATGTCTACTGGCTAATAAATGTGATGTGTCTGTCGAGTTTCATGCAATTTGAAGCATGCTAAGGGTCTCAAAAGCATCCTAAAAGCATCCTAAAAGAAGGGTAAAGTTTGATGCGTCGCCACGGCAACAGTTTCAACGATATCAAGAATCCATTCACAGGTCTACATCTGCCGTATATTTACATTATACAGATTAAGTTTGAAGCAAATCGGGTAAAAATAAAAGGGTGATATCTAAGCATTTTGAAAGTGACACACTTCCTGCTGCCAGTTGGTGGCGCTATAACTTTGACTCACAATAGTCACATCCATGTGATCGTCCTCTTACAGCGAACACACTGCTGAAGTTTCATCAAGATCAGTTAATGTATGCTGAAGTTATAACACACTTCCTGTTTCACGTTTCTCGCCATGATTTCGTTTCCTCGCCACGGACAAACCGTTCGAGATATCAAAAATCCCCTCGCAAACTTTCATCCTCAATGTCTTGACTTCACGCTGACTGAGTTTCGTCGAATGTGGATCAAAGCTCTAGGAGGAGTATTTGACATTCCATTGCGAGTGTTTTACAAACAAACCTCAATAGCCAAATTCCTGTTGGGCTGGGGTAAAAAGTAAGAGCGCGAGGTATAGATGAAACGATGAGATCAACGTGTGTACCGAGTTTCATATTATTACATACAAGCGTGTTTGAGTTATGGACCAAGTGTTCGGACCCCGTTCCAGGGGGCGCTGACGAGCTGCCCTGCCACGCCCGGGTACCATCTTCAGCCCGGCTCTGATGGCCGCGGGTTCTGACCCGTGTGCAAAGTTTCAAGAGTTTTCGAGCACGTTAAGGGCCCCAAAAGTGCCCAAAAGGTAGCAAAATAATAATAATACTAAAGAAGAATAATAATCCCAAGGAAAACAATAGGGCCTTCGCCCTTTCAGGGCTTGGGCCCTAATTATTATAATAATAGTGAAGAAAAATAATCCCAAGGAAAACAATAGGGCCTTCGCCCTTTCAGGGCTTGGGCCCTAATAATAAATATAGCTGCGAGCAGCGATGGCGGGCCCAAGCCGGTGGCACCGCAACCCCTGGCTCCTTTAGTTACCTAAAGGCACCGGGGTGGCGGTGCCGAAGGCTTTGGCCCTTTCATGATTAAATGTTAAGACGGCTTGCCATAGTCTGTCATTTTGACTAGTCACAATTATGTTACAGATATCTTAAATGATAATACAAACTATCCAAAATGTAATTACGAATAGACAGAAAGACATTGTTGATATCTACAATGTTAATTTCCGGATAGGCAAACTTAGCTTTTAAATGTTAAAAGGGCTTGCCATACACGGACGTAGGCTCAGAGAGAGTCTCACCATATTCAAACCAAAATATCTGACTTCCTCTTGGTCTGAGCTAATGACTATGAATTAGAAAGTTGTCTGGCTTGAGGAGTACAATGTATATAACGATTTTTGTAACTGTAGATAAAAATAACAGCCCCACTTTTGTCAAAAGGTGGCGCTATTTAGTCCCTGCACCATGCCCGTTTCTGAAACTTTGCACATGTCTACTGGCTAATAAATGTGATGTGTCTGTTGAGTTTCATGCAATTTCAAGCATGCTAAGAGTCTCAAAAGCATCCTAAAATAATTTCAAAGTTTGAAGCTTTGCCACGGCAACAGTTTAAAAGATATCAAGAATCCATTCCCAGGTCTACATCTACCGTATGTTTACATTATACAGATGAAGTTTTTCATCTGTTTTTCATCATTATACAGATGAAGTTTTTCATTCATATTATTACATGCAAGCGTGTTTGATTTATGGACCAAGTTTTCGGACCCCGTTCCATGGGGCGCTGTCTAGCCCCCCTGCCACGCCTAGGTACCATCTTCAGCCCGGGCCTGATGGCTGTGGGATATGACCTGTGTGCAAAGTTTCAAGAGTTTTCAAACCCGATAAGGGCCTCAAAAGCCATTAAGAGTCTCAAAATCATCAAAAAAAAAGAATTTTAAAGTTTGATGCGTTGCCACGGCAACAGTATCAAAGATATCAAGAATCCATTCACAGGTCTTCATCTGCCATGTATTTACATTATACAGATGAAGTTTGAAGCAAATCGGGTAAAAATAGGAGGTTGATTTCAAAGCATTTTGAAAGTGACACACTTCCTGCTGCCAGTTGGTGGCGTTATAACTTTGACTCGAAATAGTCACATCCATGTGATCGTCCTCTTACAGCGAACACACTGATGAAGTTTCATCAAGATATGTTAATGTATGCTGAAGTTATAACACACTTCCTGTTTCACGTTTCTCGCCATAATTTCAATTCCTCGCCACGGCCAAACCGTTTGAGATATCAAAAATCCCCTCACAAACTTTCATCCTCAATGTCTTGACTTCCTGCACACCGAGTTTGGTTGTTATTGGTAAACACATGCGTTGTAATTTGATGTATTTCTCCTAGGACAACTATTCAAACAACCCATAATTCTCAACTTCCATTTTAATTGTCGTAAAACTTAGAGCACGAAAGTTGTTTGGCCTGATGTGATATATAATTGTACCGAGTTTCATATTAATTCACGCAAGTGTGTTTGATTTATGGACAAATGTTCGAATCCCAGTCCAGGGGGCGCTGTCGAGCCGCCCTGCCACACCCGATGACCAGCTTCAGCCCGGCCCTGATGGCCATGGGTTCTGACCCGTGTGCAAAGTTTCAAGAGTTTTAGAGGATGTTAAGGCCCCCGAAAATGCCAGAGAAGTCGCACACAGCAAATAAAGGGTTAAAATTAACCTGACAGGTGCCCCTCCTCTCACTCACACAGAGAGACACTGAGAGACTGGCAAAATTCTAAGATTTTCTCTACATTCAAACAAAGATATCTGACTTTCTGTGGGTCCTAGCTAATGAGTGTCAATTAGAAAGTTGTCCGGCTCGAGGAGTACAATATACATACCGATTTTTGTAACTCTAGTTAAAACTAACAACCCCACTTTTGTCAAAAGGTGGTGCTACTGAGCCCTCACCACACCCGTTTCTGAAACTTTGCACATGTCTACTGGCTAATAAATGTGATGTGTCTGTCGAGTTTCATGCGATTTGAAGCATGCTAAGGGTCTCAAAAGCATCCTAAAAGAATGGTAAAGTTTGATGCGTTGCCACGGCAACAGTTTAAAAGATATCAAGAATCCATTCACAGGTCTACATCTGCCGTATATTTACATTATACAGATTAAGTTTGAAGCAAATCGGGTAAAAATAAAAGGGTGATTTCAAAGCATTTTGAAAGTGACACACTTCCTGCTGCCAGTTGGTGGCGCTATAACTTTGACTCACAATAGTCACATCCATGTGATCGTCCTCTTACAGCGAACACACTGCTGAAGTTTCATCAAGATCAGTTAATGTATGCTGAAGTTATAACACACTTCCTGTTTCACGTTTCTCGCCATAATTTCGTTTCCTCGCCACGGCCAAACCGTTCGAGATATCAAAAATCCCCTCGCAAACTTTCATCCTCAATGCCTTGACTTCATGCTGACCGAGTTTCGTGCCGTGTGTTTGAATTCTCTAGGAGGAGTATTGCACATTCCATTGCGAGCGTTTTACAAACAAACCTCAATAGCCGACTTCCTGTTGGGCTGGGGTAAAAAGTAAGAGTGTGAGGTATATATGAACGACGAGATCAACATGTGTACCGAGTTTCATATTATTACATGCAAGCGTGTTTGAGTTATGGACCAAGTGTTCGGACCCCGTTCCAGGGGGTGCTGTCTAGCCCCCCTGCCACACCCAGGTACCATCTTCAGCCCGGCTCTGATGGCTGTGGGATCTGACCTGTGTGCAAAGTTTCAAGAGTTTTCAAACCCGTTAAGGGCCCCAAAAGCCGCTAAGAGTCTCAAAATCATCAAAAAAAAAGAATTTTAAAGTTTGATGCGTTGCCACGGCAACAGTATCAAAGATATCAAGAATCCATTCACAGGTCTTCATCTGCTATGTATTTACATTATACAGATTAAGTTTGAAGCAAATCGGGTAAAAATAAGAGGGTGATTTCAAAGCATTTTGAAAGTGACACACTTCCTGCTGCCAGTTGGTGGCGCTATAACTTTGACTCACAATATTCACATCCATGTGATCGTCCTCTTACAGCAAACAAATTGCTGAAGTTTCATCAAGATCAGTTAATGTATGCTGAAGTTCTGACACACTTCCTGTTTCACGATTATCGCCATAAGTTCGTTTCCTCGCCACGGCCAAACCGTTCGAGATATCAAAAATCCCCTGGCAAACTTTCATCCTCAATGCCTTGACTTCATGCTGACCGAGTTTCGTGCCGTGTGTTTGAATTCTCTAGGAGGAGTACTTCAAATTCCATTGCGAGTGTTTTATGAACAACCCTAAATAACCGACTTCCTGTTGGGCTGGGGTAAAAAGTAATAGTTTGAGGTATATATGAACGATGAGATCAACATGTGTACCGAGTTTCATATTATTACATGCAAGCGTGTTTGAGTTATGGACCAAGTTTTCGGACCCCGTTCCAGGGGGCGCTGTCTAGCCCCCCTGCCACGCCCGGGTACCATCTTCAGCCCAGCCCTGATGGCCGCGGATTCTGACCCGTGTGCAAAGTTTCAAGAGTTTTTGAGCATGTTAAGGGCCCCAAAAGTGCCCAAATAGTCGTATAAATAATAATAATAATAATAAATATAGCTGCGAGCAGCGATTGCGGGCCCAAGCCGGTGGCACCGCAACCCCGATGCCTTTAGTTACCTAAAGGCACCGGGATGGTGGTACCACCGGCTTTGGCCCTTTATCGCTGCTCACAGCTATATTTATATTTAATATAAAGCCGGTGGCACCGCCACCTTGGTGCCTTTAGGGTTATTCTGTATGACGTGCAAAAACGTAACCCCCACTTTGACTGTCGAAAAGAAGTGTATTGTAGAGCTTGCATCAATGCGGACTCGATGCGCTGTGCGCTGTAACTCCATGTGGCTTTAAGCGCATCATTCTCCACTCGGGATGCGCATAAGCGTTTTGTGCCACACTGTACTGAGCCTTTCATATCATAATGCAGTGACGCAATGACAGATTATTAATTGCCTTTCTTGTTCTGTTCCATCTATTATATGTAGATAATAGATAGGACAGAGCACTAAAAACCTCAAACAAAGCACTAAAAACTTAAGCTGTTTGCTGTGTAGTCTGAGAATGAGCTGTTTGATTTGCACCCTCTTCCTATTCACTGTCCTCCATAAAAACCAGCTATTCAGGTCCATGTTGTTCTAGAAAGTTTGTATGTTGCTGCCTCATTTAACATCTCTGCTATACATTTAAAATAATTATCTAAAATAATTTATCTTTTTGATTTTTGTTATCTTGTTTTTCATGAATGTATTTTACAACAATACAAAGAGCAATGTGTATTTACCACTAATATAGTTTGTAATGGCTTTTTTTGTCATAGATTATAATCATATATTTTTTTGGATTTGTTATTTATCTTTATAATGAAGTTGTCTGTATTAAGTAGATTGTGTTTAACACACACAAGAGTGATTTATCAGTTCAACACATAGTTATAGAAATTCTACTTTATCTAAAAAAACCTGCACTTTATACATACACACACACACACACACACACACATACATAAATACATGTAAATAAAAATACAAAAAGAAACATCAAATGTGTTTTTAGTCAGAGTATTATTTTATACAGAAACAAATATTTGTAATTCAGAAAAGAATGAAGTTAGTGTTTTAAAATCTTAAGGAAAACAAATATATTGAAATATAGCACAAGAATTTTAAATTCATTCAGCTTCAATTACAAATACAATCTTACTTTTATTTAAAGCAAACTATACATTTAAAAGATGGGGGTTATATGCCTATTTTGTCATTTAAAAAAAATACAAAATTGTTATGCAAAAAGACAAGGACTTAGAGACAAGGACTTATAGGAAAAATCGCAGCCAGCCACACTGTGTGGTTCAAACATACATAAACACAGACAACAGCCCTCCCCTCCCCCCCACACATACACACAAACACAGACAACAGCCCTCCCCTCCCCACACAGACACACACACCCACACAGAGAGAGAGAGAGAGAGAGAGTGAGTGAATCGCAGGGGAAATAAATCCATTCAAACTACAATATCTGACTTTCTGTTGCTCAGAGCGAATGACTTTAAATTGGAAAGTTGATCGGCTTGACGAGAACAATATACGTGGAAAGTTTTGTAACTGTAGGTAAAATGAGCAAAGTTATAACACATTTTATGTGTCCTTTTTTAGTCATAAAATTCATTTCCTCGTCACGGCCAGACCGTTCGAGATATCAAAAATCCGTCCGGAATTGATTATCCTCAATGTCTTGACTTCATGCACACCGAGTTTGGTTGTGATTGGTAAACAAATGCGTTGTAATTTGATGTATTTCTCCTAGGAGAATTATTCAAACAACCCATAATTCCCAACTTCCTTCTTAAAACTTAGAGCACGAAAGTTGTTTGGCCTGATGTGATCTTTAATTGTACCAAGTTTCATATTAATTCATGCAAGTGTGTTTGATTTATGGACAAATTTTCGAATCCCAGTCCAGGGGGCGCTGTCGAGCCGCCCTGCCACGCCCGGTTACCAGCTTCTGCCTGGCCCTGATGGCCATGGGTTCTGACCCGTGTGCAAAGTTTCAAGAGTTTTAGAGGATGTTAAGGCCCCCGAAAATGCCAGAGAACTCGCACACAGCAAATAAAGGGTTAAAATTAACCTGACAGGCGCCCCTCCTCTCACTCACACAGAGAGACACTGAGAGACTGGCAAAATTCTGAGATTTTCTCTACATTCAAACAAACATATCTGACTTTCTGTGGGTCCTAGCTAATGAGTGTCAATTAGAAAGTTGTCCGGCTCGAGGAGTACAATATACATACCGATTTTTGTAACTGTAGATAAAACTAACAACCCCACTTTTGTCAAAAGGTGGCGCTACTGAGCCCTCACCACGCCCGTTTCTGAAATGTTGCACATGTCTACTGGCTAATAAATGTGATGTGTCTGTCGAGTTTCATGCAATTTGAAGCATGCTAAGAGTCTCAAAAGCATCCTAAAAGAATGGTAAAGTTTGATGCGTTGCCACGGCAACAGTTTCAAAGATATCAAGAATCCATTTACAGGTCTTCATCTGCCATGTATTTGCATTATACAGATGAAGTTTGAAGCAAATCGAGTTAAAATTAAAGGGTGATTTCAAAGCATTTTGAAAATGACACACTTCCTGCTGCCAGTTGGTGGCGCTATAACTTTGACTCACAATAGTCACATCCATGTGATCGTCCTCTTACAGCGAACACACTGCTGAAGTTTCATCAAGATCGGTTGATGTATGCTGAAGTTATGATACACTTCCTGTTTCACGTTTCTCGCCATAATTTTGTTTCCTCGCCACGGCCAAACCGTTCGAGATATCAAAAATCCCCTCGCAAACTTTCATCCTCAATGTCTTGACTTCACGCTGACCGAGTTTCGTCGAATTTGGATCAAAGCTCTAGGAGGAGTATTAAAAATTCCATTGCGAGTGTTTTACGAACAACCCTAAATAGCCGACTTCCGGTTGGGCTGGGGTAAAAAGTAAAAGCGCGAGGTATAGATGAAACGATGAGATCAACATGTGTACCGAGTTTCATATTATTACATGCAAGCGTGTTTGATTTATGGACCAAGTGTTCGGACCCCGTTCCAGGGGGCGCTGTCGAGCCCCCCTGCCACGCCCGGGTACCAGCTTCAGCCCGGCCGTGATGGCCGCGGGTTCTGACCCGTGTGCAAAGTTTCAAGAGTTTTCGAGCATGTTAAGGGCCCCAAAAGTGCCCGAATAGTCGTTAGAAAAATAAAAGAAAAAAAAAAATAAATAAAAAAAATAATCGGAAGGAAAACAATAGGGCCTTCGCCCTTTCACCCTTTCAAGGCTTGGGCCCTAATAATCGTTAGGAAAACAATAGGGCCTTCGCCCTTTCAGGGCTTGGGCCCTAATAATCCTAAGGAAAACAATAGGGCCTTCGCCCTTTCAGGGCTTGGGCCCTAATAATCCTTAGGAAAACAATAGGGCCTTCGCCCTTTCAGGGCTTGGGCCCTAATAATAGTAAAGAAAAATAATCCCAAGGAAAACAATAGGGCCTTCGCCCTTTCAGGGCTTGGGCCCTAATTAGCCTAAACTTAGCCTAAGCCGTGTGTGTGTGTGTGTATGAGAGAGAGAGTGAGAGCGTGTGAGCGTTGGGTAACTATGACTAATTCTGATAAGCCTCAACAGGGTTGGGGAGTAACGGAATATATGTTACTTAGTTTACGTATTTAAAATACAAAATATGAGTAACTATTTCATTACAATTACATTTTAAATGGGTGGTATGGCAAATTACAGTTACAGCCGAAATGTGTTTTCAACAAAGTGATTACTTTAAATTTTAATGTCATTTATTTCATTTAAACATTAATGTAAACTGTAACGTAAATAGCGATTGGTGATTCTCTGACTCTGACAGTAGGCCTATGTAAAAAAAGCCTAAGCTTCTGGTCATGTTCATACCCTTGCAGAACATGCAAAATTTTAATAATATTTAAAAAATGAGAGGGAGCATAAAAAATGCATATTATTTTAATTCAGTACTGTCCTAAAGTTTCCTATTTCACATAACAGATGTTTGCATACACTCCACAAGACAAAATAACTGAATTTATAAAAATTGCCCCATTCAAAAATGTACACACCCTTGAATATTAACTGTCTGTCATTACATGAATGATCCGCAACTGTTTTCTTGTTTTATGATAGTTTGTGAGTCCCATATTTGTCCTGAACAGTTAAACTGCCTGCTGTTCTTAAGAAAAATCCTCCGGATCCTGCACATATTTTTAGATTTTCCAGCATCTACTGTATATTTGACACCTTTCCAACAAATCACTTTGATTTTGAAATCGTCTCGGTTACGGATGTAACCCTCGTTCCCTGAGTAGGGAACGGAGACGTTACGTCAGAAGTGACGGAGAATGGGCGTTTCGCATAGAAAGCCAATCCTCTTCGAGTATTAAAAAACGAGCCAATGGCAAAGAAATGCCATGGGTCTGCGGAATTTGCATAGCGTATCTCCGCCTCACCCCGTGAGTATAAAAGGAGGAAGCGGACGCCACCGCAGTATGTCTTCGCTGAGGAGCCGAGACTGAACTTAAGCGTCTACCCAGCGGTACAGCGGAAGTGGCAGGGAGACGTAACGTCTCCGTTCCCTACTCAGAGAACGAGGGTTACATTCGTAACCGAGACGTTCCCTTTCGTAGTCACTTCGAGTTACGTCGGAGAATGGGGGTCTGTGCCATCGCGCCATCTTCATAGCTGTCTTCCAGTGCCCTGCGAAAGTCTGGACCCCTGAACATAGCTTATAACCAGGGATCCTACTTTGACACAGGAATACCAAGGTACACTGGGAAACATATCCCGGGAGGGACATGCTACCAGATGCCTACCGAAGGAGGACTTACAAATACACTTATGGCCGTATTAGGGACTACATATGGAGATCACTGGAGCACCAACCGCAGGTGGCAGAACTTAACTCCAGGGGTGGCAGATGGCTTGCCGAGGGAAGACACATGCTCAGAGAGGCTTACAGTGGAAATACACATGTGGGGGTTACTAGCAGGAACCATGCACATGGAGGCACCTAATCGACGTCCAAGCAAGACACTGGCGTCAGCATCAACAGTGCTGGAGGAACTCAGGGCTTCCGTAGAAGACTCAACTGAGAAAAATCACACTTATCCAGTCGGTGGTGTGGAATGACGAGCAAGCGAAGACACCTGAGCGGGTCCAGTACTGGCCGGGTGAGCAAGTACAAGACAGGACACAGGCTCCACTCGGAGATTATAGAATCTGGCGAATGTGTTGGGTGTCGCCCAGCCTGCAGCTCTGCAGATGTCTGCTAGCGAGGCGCCATGCGCTAGAGCCCAAGAGGAAGCCACACTCCGGGTGGAGTGGGCTGTCACACCAAGGGGGCACGGACGACCTTGCTGTTGGTAAGCCAAAGCAATGGTGTCCACTATCCAGTGAGACAACCTCTGCTTTGAGAGAGCCCTTCCCTTCTGGCTCCCACCATAACAGACAAAGAGCTGGTCTGAGGTCCTTAAACACTGCGTTCTGTCTACGTAAGCACGGAGGGCATGTACTGGACAGAGCAGTGCCAAGGCTGGGTCTGCCTCCTCCAGGGGCAGTGCTTGCAGGTTCAATACCTGGTCCCGGAAGGGAGTGGTAGGAACCTTGGGCACATATCCAGGCCTCAGGATCACGTGAGAGTAACCCGGCCCGAATTCCAGGCACGCTTCGACAATGGAAAACGCGTGCAGGTCCCCTACCCTCTTGATGGAGGCCAGTGCAACCAGGAGCGCTGTCTTAAGCGACAGGAACTTAATCTCGACTGATTGCCGAGGCTCAAAGGGAGGCCTCTGCAGGGCGCTTAAAACCACTGAGAGGTCCCAAGAGGGAACGAGAGGAGGGCGAGGAGGATTCAGTCTCCTCTCTCCTCTCAGGAACCTGATGATCATGTCATGCTTCCCCAGAGACTTACCTTCAACTGCTTCGTGATATGCGGCAATAGCAGCCACATACACCTTCAGGGTGGAGGGAGACAGCCTTCGCTCCAACCCATCTTGCAGGAAGGAAAGCACGACACTGATCGAGCATCTCCGGGGGTGTTCTCGCCGAGAAGAACACCAGTTGACAAAGAGGTTCCACTTCAACGCATAGACGTGTCTCGTGGACGGAAGAAATCGTGTCCCGTCCCTGAGAAAGGAGGTCCTTCCTCAGAGGAATTGGCCAAGGAGGTGCTGTCGCGAGGAGTATCAGTTCGGAGAACCAGGTGTTGGTGGGCCAGTATGGGGCGACCAAAATGACCTGCTCCTCGTCCTCCTTGATCTTGCACAGGGTATGTGCGAGAAGGCTCACTGGGGGAAACGCATATTTGCGTGGGCCCCGCGGCCAGCTGTGCGCCAGTGCGTCTGTGCCGAGCGTGCCCTCGGTCAGAGAGTAATACAGGGCGCAATGGGATGAGTCGTGGGAGGCAAACAGATCTATCTGTACGTCCCCGAACTGATCCCAAATCAGCTGGACCGACTGGGGATGGAGTCGCCATTCGCCAGAGACTGGACGGAGCCGTTACAGCTCGTCGGCTGCACAGTTCCGAACTCCTGGAATGTGGATAGCACGAAGGGACCTCAGGTGCTTCTGACTCCATAAGATGAGGTGGCGTGCGAGTTGCGACATACGGCGAGAGCGTAGACCCCCCTGGTGTACTGTTGTGTCGCGGTATTGTCTGAACGGACTAGTACGTGTTGACCCTTAAGCAACGCACGGAAGCGGTGCAGGGCAAGGCGTACTGCCAGCAACTCGAGGCAATTGACATGCATGAGGCGCTGGGGTCCTGTCCAGGAGCCCGCGGCTGCATGCCCATTGCACATGGCGCCCCAACCCGTGGCAGAGGCATCTGTGGAGACAACAACATGCCTGGAAACTCGTTCTAGGGGAACACCGGCCCGTAGAAAGCTGAGGTTCCTCCACGGGGTGAAGGTCTGACGGCAGGTCGGAGTCACTGGAACTCTGAGCGTACGGTGATGCCATGCCCACCTCGGGACTCGATCGCGAAGCCACAGCTGAAGCGGTCTCATATGAAGCAATCCGAGTGGCGTTGCCGCGGCTGCGGATGCCATATGCCCCAGGAGCCTCTGAAAAAGTTTCAGTGGGACCGCACTCTTGCCCTCGAACTGTCGAAGACAAGTCAGCAGTGAGTGTGCGCGCTCGCTCGTAAGCTGCGCGGACATGGCGACCGAGTCTATCTCCATACCGAGAAAAGAGATCCTCTGCACGGGGCAAAGTTTGCTCTTCTCCCAGTTGACCCGAAGGCCCAGACGGGCTAGGTGCCGGAGCTAGGAGACCGTGCGAACTGAATCGCATAGCCGAACCTGATAGTTCGGGCGACCCAACGGGACAGATTGGGGAGCTCTAACCAAGCCCCCAAAAACTGATCTGTTGTGATGCAGGGCGCGTCCACCCGCGGTTGCTCTTAGATGCCCCTCCAAAGCCTATGGGTTCTCGTCGTCTATGGCGGCGCGATTCTGTAGAGCGGCGGGACAGGAAGCCTCCGCCCTGCATATGATGAGCACCTGCTAGCTGCTCAGGAATGTGCATGAGGAGAGGACGGACCAAGCGAGTTGCGAGCCTGCCGCCTACCTTGCTCTTAAACGGGTCACGGAAGCGGTCGCTCGCTCCCTTGGTCAGGTGATGCCCACCGCTGTGGTCCAGGAGTATCATCCAAATGTTCGGCGGTGTGGTCCAGGACTTTGCCCAGCACTTCTCGACCGCCTAGGAGCGGACGAAGGCGGTTTCTCTGCCCCGACGGCCAGCTGCTGCCTCCAACCAGCCGTCGGCTCAGACGCCTCCGCACGCTCGCCGCCGAGGACGCCCCCCTGCGGCTCCCTTCCCTCCCACGCGGCCCCAGCAGCAGCCTTCAGCCGGTTCGCGTCGCAGAGGAGGCCACAGGTAAGCGTCTCACCCCCCTCAGGCCGTGTGCCCCGCTAAACGCCAGGCGAAGCGATGTTCCTGAGGCGGGCCGCTCAGTGATAGTGTCATGGTTTTTCTCAGGAGGCGGTAGCAGGGCCCCTCCTTCCCCCGGTGGAGGGCCGGTGGAGAATCTTTTAGTTCTAGCTAGCTCCTTGAGCTGGTTGAGGAAAGGCTGACACTATCATTGAGCACACAGACTGGAATGAGCACGCACGACGTCCAGTGCGTCGCCCCGTTCATTCCTCTCTGTCTCTGAGGGTGCGGATGGGAGCGTGTGTCGTCCCCCGACTACACCACTCCCCTCCCCCTCTATCACCAGACCCCCGGCAGAACAGACCCCCGTGGAACGCTGGTCCTTCCCTGGTCTCTTCTGTCGGGGAACGGGGCTCGACTGTGCATCCGCACAGGGTAACTCCTGTGCACATGCCGGTCTCCCTGTACTGCTGCCCCTCCGGGGGGACGTCTGTGGTTCGCATGACCCCGCTGGTTCAGTTCCTGGGAGCCCGGCTAGAGCTCCCCGACCTGTCCCGCTGCGTCAACAGAACGATCAGATTCGGCTACGCGACTTAGTTCGCGAAGTCTCCTCCCCGCTTTAGGGGAGTTCGCTCCACGGTGATCGGTGGCTATGCCCCGGTCACGAGAGCGGAGATTGCGACCCTGCTGGCGAAGGATGCAATCGAGACGGTCCCTCCAGCCGAGGTGAGGTCCGGGTCTACAGCCCATACTTCACTGTCCCCAGAAGACCGGTGGGTTACGGCCGATCCTGGATCTGCGCATTTTGAACCGTACTCTCCTTCGACTACCGTTCAAAATGCTCACAGCCAAACGCATTTTCGAATGTGTTCGGCCTCAGTATTGGTTTGCAGCGATTGACCTGAAGGACGCGTACTTCATGTCTCCATATTGCCTCGACACAGACCGTTCTCGGTTTGCCTCGAGGCCAGGCATCAGTACACGGTTCTCCCTTTCGGGTTAGCTCTGTCACCTCGCGTCTTCACGAAGATCGTCGAGGCAGCCCTTGTTCCCCTTCGCGAACACGGGGTTCGCATCCTGATTTATCTCGACGACTGGCTGATACTGGCACACTCTCGAGAACAGGTTTGCGAACACAGAGACCTGGTGCTCCGGCACCTAGCCCGTCTGGGCCTTCGGGTCAACCGGGAAAAGAGCAAACTTTGCCCCGTGCAGAGGATCTCTTTTCTCGGCATGGAGATAGACTCGGTCGCCATGTCCGCGCAGCTCACGAGCGAGCACGCGCACTCACTGCTGACTTGTCTTCGACTGTTCGAGGGCAAGAGTGCGGTCCCACTGAAACTGTTTCAGAGGCTCCTGGGGCATATGGCATCCGAGGCCGCGGCAACGCCGCTCGGTTTGCTTCATATGAGACCGCTTCAGCTGTGGCTTCGCGATCGAGTCCCGAGGTGGGCATGGCATCGCGGCTCGCTCCGAGTTCCAGTGACTCCAGCGTGCCGCCAAACCTTCTTCCCGTGGTCGAACCTCAGCTTTTTACGGACCGGCGTCCCTATTCAGCGAGTTTCCAGGCATCTCGTTGTCTCCACGGATGCATCTACCACGGGTTGGGGTGCCATGTGCAATGGGCATGCAGCCGCGGGTTCCTGGTCAGGACCCCAGCGCCTCATGCACATCAATTGCCTCGAGCTGCTGGCAGTACGTCTGGCCCTGCACCGCTTTCGAGCGTTGCTCAGGGGTCAGCATGTGCTTGTCCGTTCAGACAACACCACGGCAGTAGTGTACATCAACCACCAGGGGGGTCTACGCTCACGTCGGTTGTCGCAGCTCGCCCGCCACCTCTTGTTATGGAGTCAGAAGCACCTGAGGTCCCTTCGTGCAGTATTCATTCCAGGAGACCAGAACCTGGCAGCCGACGAGCTGTCACGGGTCCGTCCTATCTCCGGCGAATGGCGACTCCATCCCCAGATGGTCCAGCTGATTTGGGACCAGTTCGGGGAGGCACAGATAGATCTGTTCGCCTCCCGGGACTCATCCCACTGCGCCCTGACCAAAGCTACGCTCGGCTCAGATGCACTGGCGCACAGCTGGCCGCGGGGTCCACGCAAGTTGCGTTTCCCCCAGTGAGCCTTCTTGCACGGGTGTTGTGCAAGATCAAGGAGGACGAGGAGCAGGTCTTGCTGGTAGCCCCCTATTGGCCCACCAAGACGTGGTTCTCCGAACTCATGCTCCTCGCGACAGCACCTCCTTGGCCTATTCCTCTGAGACAAGATCTACTCACTCAGAGACGGGGCACTCCGTGGCACCCTCGCCCTGATCCTGGAGGCTACACATGTGGCTCCAAGACGGGACGGGGCAGGTTTGAGTTCGTTGCCACCTGTGGTGGCGGCAACCATCACTTCCGCTAGAGCGTCGTCCACGAGACACCTGTACGCGTTGAAGTGGAACCTCTTCATCAGCTGGTGCTCTTCTCGCGGAGAAGACCCCCGGAGATGTTCGATCGGAGTCGTGCTTTCCTTCCTGCAAGAAGGGTTGGAGCGTAGGCTGTCGCCCTCCACCCTTTGGGTTTATGTCGCGGCCATTGCCGCGTCTCATGATGCAGTGAAAGGTAAGTCTATGGGAAGCATGACCTGGTCATCAGGTTCCTGAGGGGAGCGAGGGGGCTAAATCCGCCTCCCTCCCCTCGTGCCCTCTGGGGACCTCTCAGTAGATCTAAGTGCTCTGCAGAGGCCTCCCCTGGAGCCTTTGCAGTCGGTAGAGTTTGTGCCCTGTCCTATGTAGACAGCACTCCTGATTGCATTGGTCTCCATCAGGAGAGTAAGGGACCTGCACGCACTCTCCGTTGACGAAGTGTGCCTGGAGTTCGGGCCAGCTTACTCTCACGTATTCCTGAGACCCCGGCCTGGATATATGCCCAATGTTCCTACCACTCCCTTCCGGAACCTGGTGGTGAACCTGCAAGCGCTGCCCCTGGAGGAGGCAGTCCCAGCCTTGGCACTGCTCTGTCCGGTACGTGCTCTCCGCACCTACGTTGACAGGACGCGGTGTTCAGGACCTCAGACCAGCTCTTGTCTGTCATGGGGGGAGCCAGAAGGGAAGGGCTCTCTCAAAGCAACGGCTGTCCCACTGGTTAGTGGACGCCATTGCTTTGTCTCACCAGCAGCAAGGCCGTCAGTGCCCCCTTGGTGTGACGGCCCATTCCACTCAGAGTGTGGCCTCCTCTTGGGGTCTAGCGCACGGCGCCTCGCTAACAGACAATTGCAGAGCTGCAAGCTGGGCGACACCAAACACCTTCGCAAGATTCTTATCTGCGAATTGAGCCAGTGTCCTCTCACGTACTCGCTTCCGCCAGTACTGGACCCGCTTAGGTGTCTTCGCTTGCTCGCCACTCCACTCCTCGGACTGGATAAGTGCGATATTCCCTCAATGTCTTCCATTGAAGCCTTGAGTCCTCCAGCACCGATGATGCGGGCACCACTGCGGTTACTCTGGATGCTGGCTAGGTGCCTCCATGTGCACGGTTCCCTATGGTAACTGTCTCATGTGTATTTTCCACTGTAAGCCTCTATGAGCATGTGTCTTCCCTTGGCAAGCCATCTGCCACCCCTGGAGTTAAATTCTAGTAGCCACCTACGGTTGGTGCTCCAGTGATCTCCATATGCGTTCCTATACGGCCATATGTGTATTGTAAGTCCTCCTTCGGTAGGCATCTGATAGCATGTCCCTCCCGGGATATGTTCCCAGTGTACCTTGGTAATCCTGTGTCAAAGTGGGATCCCCGTAAAAAAAAGAAAAAAAAAGAAGGTAAGGCTCAGGGGTCCAGACTTTCGCAGGGCACTGGAAGACAGCTTGAAGATGGCGTGATGGCACAGACCCCCAATCTCCGTCACTTCTTACGTAACTCGAAGTGACTACGAAAGGGAATGTCTCGGTTACGGATGTAACCCTCGTTCCCTGAGTAGGGAACGGAGACGTTACGTCTCCCTGCCACTTCTGCTGTACCGCTGGGTAGACGCCGAGTTCAGTCTTGGCTCCTCAGCGAAGACATACTGCGGTTGCGTTCACTTCCTCCTTTTATACTCAAGGAGTAGGGCGGAGTACGCTATGCAAATTTCCGCAGCCCCAAGGCATTGCATGCCATTGGCTCGTTGTTAAATACTCGAAGAGGATTGGCTTTCATGCGAAATCCCCCAATCTCCGTCACTTCTGACATAACGTCTCCGTTCCCTACTCAGGGAACGAGGGTTACATCCGTAACCGAGACGTTCTGTATTGTCTTTTCATCAGGTTAACTCAGAAATGTCAACTTTTTAAAAGTTTGTCATTCCACTTAACCCATCTTCTGTAATGTTAAAACACTCATTCCAGAGGTTTATGACACAATATCCTCAAAATCAGGAAATAATAGTTCCCAAACTAATACATATAAAACATAAAGTGCCGTCACCAAAACAATACACACATTCATACACTGTAAAAAAATATTTTCAAGATTTGTTATCACAACATATTTTCTTTTGTCAAATCAACTTTATAATAATTTATTTAGTTGAGAACTTATTATTTTGAGTTTCTGAGGATTAAATTAATCTCCTTCATTGTATTAACTCACTTTTTCCAATTCAATCAACTTAAAATTTTAAGGCAACCCAGGTTACTTACTTTAAGTTAAACCAACAATATCTTTTTACAGTTTAGTAATCACCACATTTTTTTTTCTTGTAGTTTTTTTTTATTTAATTGTTTATGGTCTCTAAACCAGTTTCAAAGCATGCCTGCTTATTATTTATTTACTTTTAGACGGTCAGCTGGGTTGTTTTGGTTCATTAACATTATTTTGTTTAAGCTTTCTTTAGCAGGCCAAAACAGAAAGACGGACACAGTTTCCATCCCTTCCTCCTCTCAAGTCTCTCTCACTATAACAAAATAATCTTTTCGACAGCCTCCTAAGACTGTAACTTAGACAACATTTAAATTCATTACAATATCCTTTGACCATTCACCTTTGTTATCCAGACTTTTCTTAAATCTACAAAAGCTGTCTTCATCTTTAGTCACCACCATGTCTAACGACCTTTAAGAGTCAAAATTATGTTAGACATATTAGTTCTAAATCAACACTATAATTTTCCTTGCCCATAAGGCGACCGACATCCAAAAGTTTTGCTACTGTCTCCACAACAACAAATGGGAATCACTTCATGGCCCTGACTGAACCCCGAAAGCCCACTTCCTGTTAGCTCTTTATCTATAATCTCCATCAGGGTGTGGTCCCCTGGCATACATAGAACTTGTCACAATGAGAAACAAGCCATACATTGAATGCGGTTTCTGGTGAGTGGGATAGAGGGACTTGCGTTCCTGGGGCAGACTGCCGTGACTCCTCACAGCTCCATCCCCCCTAACGATACAGGATGCTGTTGGCCTCGCAGACACCCGTCCACTCTCATACCCAACCTCACATAAACACCTCCATCAGGAGATGCCCAGTGTCTGCGTGACCCCCTGCCTTAGGTCGTCCCCCGCTGGCCAAAAGAGGATCATTACCCGTCTCTGAGTAGCCACTCGTGCACACATGGTAACCGCCATTTTCTCAAAACCGTTTTCTTCAACAAAATCTGTTGTTTCTGGAGCTTAGGAAAAATATTCAAGAATCACCAGGGCCATTCAGATTGCCTAATAGTTTAACACAGGGAGACAGGTTAATAACAACAGTATTCAATCACATAAATCCATTAACCATTTTAAAAGCAGCAACTAGCTACTCAGTGGATTTAGATCACAACCGTACATTCAGTGCACTTCATCTGTAGGCGGAGCCATCGTCCCCGCCCGCCCCCGTTTCATGGTGGGGACTAAGATCTTCAGACAAAGAAGTTACTGGTTCACAAATAACCTAGTCAAAGATGTATCTTCGTTTCGTCTATTATTATTTTAATGACTTCTTGAAAGTCCTTCAGTTTTACTTTTAAAACATTTAAAATACAAATTGCCTCTGAATGGCAGTGATTTCTCTTAACATCTCTGTGTCTACGATCTTCCACTGAAACACTGTGTTTTAATACAAATAGCTTATTATCACTAATGACACAGGCTCAGATAACATCTTTAGCTGACATTGAATGAGAGAGAGACTGTGAGGTATTCAGGACTGGTACTGCACGCTCATAAACTTCTAACATCAAACTTTATCCCATCGTTTAACTCTATTTCAACTTAAGGCATCTTTGCCAGAAATTACATACGGTTTCAATTAAACCTTATTTACGTTTGTCTTTTGCCCACATCAGGGAATTAAGCCATTACTAATTTTCACTCAGATTGAGTCTCTGTTGCACTGGCAGTTTTGCAGCCACAGCACACACCAGATTCAGATAAGCAAACTGTTTCATTACAGCCAAAAACAAACTTATCTTTTGAAAGCTAAACATCAGCTTCTAGTTCTTTCATGGTCAACTTCTCAAGTTGTTTGTTTAATCAACTTTTAACAACTGCTAATAAAGTACTGATTCTGCTTATTTGTTCTTAAATAAAAATAATTATTCTAGTTCTCAACGTTTCTCATTTCTCAATCTCAATTTTATTCGTCAAGTTCTCAACCATTGTTTAATATTTAACTTAAGTTTTCTCTAGGAGTTTATCAATCTCCAATTAGGATTCACACTAACTTTGACGAGGCAAGCACTCTCTGCTTGTGATACTTTTGCAGTTATTGTAAATCATCTGTGCGATTAGTCTTCCTATATCATCTAAAACCTTTTTAAAATGTTTTTTAAATGTTTAA
Source organism: Pimephales promelas (assembly GCF_988280905.1). Lineage (NCBI taxonomy): Eukaryota > Metazoa > Chordata > Actinopteri > Cypriniformes > Leuciscidae > Pimephales > Pimephales promelas. The sequence goes on along the minus strand of NC_142786.1, from coordinate 14,512,630 downwards.
TTAAAACACAATCATCCTTTTAGTTACTTTGATATATTTTGCAACTCACATTTGTTGGAGTCATTCATTTTACATCAAACTGTATTTCATTAGTTCACTATAAAAATTACTATTATAGATCTTTTCTTCAAAAGGACTCTGTGGAAAAGACAGTCTTAGCAATGGCCAGGCAGGCAGCAAGAAAAAGGAAAAAACTCTGAAGTCTCACAAAGGTGATTTAATTTTCTTGTCAGGGCATGCTCCAAACAGTGTAATGTAGTTCCATCCACCAAAATTCCAATACAGGAAAAACAAAATACAAACAAAAGTAAAAAAAACATATCAAAATAAATTTTTACATAGGATAAAAGTAGTTATATAGGCTCCCATGTGTCAAAATGATTTATGACTTTTTGATTGACAGGTGGGCGGAGCTGATCTTTAACCTTCCGGATGCCATCTTTGAAGTAGTCATAAACCTTTGACCTTTGACATTCCATGTCTGGGATATCGATTAACCTTTGACCTATCGATCAAATGGGCAGGTGTTATTTGACCCGTTGACCTTTTCTAATCCAAAAAACGTGTGTGAACATCTGTGGTTTTGACCCGTTGACCTTTTCTAATCGAGAATATGTGTGTGAACATTCTGGTATTGTCCCCTTAGTGACCCCAGGAAGTGATCGATCAAAATGGACAGTTTGACCCCGGTTGACTCTTTGACCAGTTGTCTGGTTTTATCATTTATGTAGCCCCCTCCCATACCAGAAAAGCCGTCTATAAAATGGGTGGACTCTGTTCTACAGAATTCACAGAGGGAAAACATGAGTTACATGAGTATGGACGCTTTATCCTCACCTAAAACCCCCGAGATCGATCTGAGTAGCATGACGATGCAGGAATAATTTTCTAATAATGACCGTATCACAATATGGTCTGTAAAATAAAAGCGGCTTACTTGAGTGGTGAAGATCCCCTCTGATTCTCTCACAGGCCTTCGGCCTCTATGACAGTGGCTGTGTGAGATGGCTGAACACTCCTTCAGCCAGAAAAAAATCTTACACGAGCTAAAAAATGAAACCGTGTTTTATAGATTATAAGGAAAAAACATTTAGATTTAAATGTGAAAAAGTAAGATGCTTTTTCACATTTAAATCTAAATGTGAAAAAGCATCTTACTTTATTTCCATCAAGATGTTGAAAAACATCACATCAACAGCAGCATCTGTGAGCCTGTGTTTTTCTGTCTGTGTGTGTGCGTCTGTGACTGCATTACATTCCTGCATCCTCTGCTGAAACAGTTAGAATAAAGTTCAAACTTTTTCTCACTAACTAAAGTTGAAACCATGGATCATTTAAAAAGAATATCAATAAAATGCTTTATCATTCATTGTAAAATAATACAACATGTTTTATAGATTATAAGTTGACTAACAGTCTATCAAAAATAAAAGCTATCTTACTTTTTTCCAACTGGTCGACAAAGTAGTTAAGATGTCCATACAATACATGGATGGTTTACAAAAGATGAGTTTAAAGTTGTGAAGATCTCCCTGTGATTCTCTCCCTGTGATACCCCCTTTAAGTGAGGACAATATATATCATATATTTCACACTAAACATTATGCTCTACATAAATGAAAATAGTCAAGTCAAGTCACATTTATTTATATAGCGCTTTTCACAATACAGATTGTATCAAAGCAGCTTCACACTGATAACATGAAAGTAGCACAACACAGGATCAACAACATTGCTAAACACTAAATAACCCCAACTGAGCAAGCCCAAAGCAAGCCAAAAGCAAGGCGACAGTGGCAAGGAACCAAACTCCATCAGATTGGATGGAGAAAAAACCTTGGGAGAACCAAGGCTCAGTCGGGGGCCAGTTCTCCTCTGGCTTACATTCATATTGTTTAAATATAAATATTAAATATAAATATTGTTTATGAATAAAACGGCGCCATAACATATCGCAGGCGTTGAGTCGTCTCTTCACAGGCGTTGAGTCGTCTCATCACAGGCGTTGGGGCATCCGAAATCCCCGTGAGAGGCTGGACACAAAACTGGACCTGACGAACGCCATTTTTCTCGGGACAAGCGTCCCGAGATAACAGCAGAAAGGCAGATGGGAAATAATTAGCATAGCTGATGTTCATAATGATTTCCGTTATAACTCACAAACTCTCCGTAACCTGAACTCTCCGCAACCCAACCATACGCGCCGACCCGTTTGTCTAAAAGGCTGTCGAGCCCCACTGGTGCGTTAAGCAGTTTCAGTGGCAAACGGTTCCGTATGGCATAACAGAGGACTAAAAGGTAAGCATTATGTGAATGCTTGACTAAAGAGAAGCGTCTTTAATCTAGTTTTAAATTGTGTGAGCGAGTCAGAGGCTCGGACCGTATCGGGAAGGCCATTCCAGAGTTTTGGAGCTAAATGCGAGAACGCCCTCCCTCCTTTACTGGACTTCGATATCCTAGGAATGACCAGAAGCCTTGAATTTAGTGATCTTAAGGAACGCGGTGGATTGTAGGGCGAAAGAAGGTCCGTTAAGTACATAGGAGCTAAACCATTTAGGGCTTTATAGGTCAGTAGTAGTATTTTGTAGTTGATACGGAACTTAATAGGTAACCAGTGTAGAGATGATAAAATCGGTGTTATATGATCATATTTTCTTGACCTAGTAAGAACTCTAGCAGCTGCATTTTGTACTAACTGTAGCTTGTTTATTGAGGATGCAGGACAACCAGCTAATAAAGCATTACAGTAATCTAGTCTCGAGGTCATGAATGCGTGAACTAATTTTTCTGCATCAGAGATAGATAGCATGTTACGCAGCTTAGCAATGTTTCTAAGGTGGAAAAAGGCTGTTCTTGTAACATATGAAATATGATTTTCGAACGACAAGTTGCGGTCTAGTATAACACCCAGGTCTTTTACTGTAGTGGATAAAGTAACAGGACATCCGTCTTAAAGTTGTATTGTGAGAGGTTTTGTGAGTAGTTTTTTGGACCAATAAGTAATACCTCCGTTTTATCTGAATTTAATAGCAGGAAATTACGCGTCATCCAGCATTTTATATCTTTGAGACACTCTGTCATTTTAAATGAGTTAGTGTTTTCATCTGGTCGTGATGAAATATATAATTGAGTGTCGTCAGCGTAACAGTGGAAATTAATTCCATGTTTTCTTATAATATTACCAAGTGGCAGCATATATATTAGGAATAGCAGAGGGCCTAAAACCGATCCTTGCGGTACTCCATAGTCTACTGACGTTATCTTTGATTTTTTCCCATTTAAACAGACAAAATGATAACGGTCCGATAAGTACGATCTAAACCAGCTTAATGCCTGTCCCTGAACACCGGTGAAGTTTTGTAGTCGATCCAAGAGTATTTTATGATCTATAGTGTTGAACGCAGCGCTAAGATCAAGTAGGACTAGTATTGAGATACAGCCTTGGTCAGAAGCTAAAAGTAAATCATTTGTAATTTTAACTAGCGCAGTTTCTGTACTATGATGCGGCCTGAATCCTGACTGGAATTTTTCATAGATATCATTTTCTTGCAAAAAAGAGCACAATTGAGCGGACACTACTTTTTCAAGTATTTTGGACATAAATGGAAGATTTGAAATAGGTCTGTAATTTGCCAAGTTATTTGGATCTAATTGCGGTTTCTTAATGAGCGGTTTTATTACTGCCAGCTTGAATATTTTTGGGACATGACCTAAAGATAAAGACGAGTTAATAATATTGAGGAGAGGCTCTTCCACTACAGGTAATAGTTCTTTCAGTAGTTTAGTGGGTATTGGATCTAATAAACATGTTGTTGGTTTAGATGCAATGATAAGTTTATTTAGCTCCTCCTGTCCTATCGTTGTAAAGCGGTTTAGTTGTTCTAGAGGGGCCATAATTGAAGCTGAATCATAAGACACCATAGCGGATTGTACATTTATAATTTTGTTTCGGATGCTTTCTATTTTCGCATTGAAGTAATTCATAAAATCATTACTACTAAACTGTAATGGTATATTTTGCTCTGGTGATGTCTGTTTATTTGTTAGTCTAGCCACGGTGTTAAATAAAAACCTTGGATTATTTTGGTTATTTTCGATTAGTTTGCGGAGATGCTCAGCCCTGGCTATTTTTAGGGACTTTTTATAACGTGACATGCTGTCTTTCCACGCGATTCTAAAGACCTCTAAATTAGTTTGTTTCCATTTACGCTCTAAGTTGCGAGTTTCTCTCTTGATAGCATGTGTAGCACTGTTGTACCATGGTGCTTTAATTTTCTCTCGAACCTTTTTTAATCTAATTGGCGCAACAATATCTAATGTACTAGTAAGAATGGTGCTTAAACTGTTAGTCATTTCCTCTAATTCATCTGTTTGTTTGGGTTCACTTAGCAGCTTAGATAGATCAGGTAAGCTATTTGAGAATCCATCTATAGTGGTTGGAAGGATTGTTCTGCCTGGTCTATAACATGGTGCAACATGACATATTTCATCAGTACGTATTATGCAAGTCACCATGTAATGATCAGTGACATCATCGCTTTGCGGTATAATATCTATATCAGTTGGATCGGTTCCATATAATTAAATCTAGTGTATGATTTAGACGATGAGTGGGACCACTGACATTTTGTTTGACCCCAAAGGAGTTTAATAAGTCTGTAAACGCAGCCCCTAAAGCATCATTTGTATTATCTACGTGTATGTTAAAATCTCCAGCAATTATTGCTTTATCGACATTTACCAATAGATCCGAGAGAAAGTCTGCAAACTCTTTTAGGAATTCAGCATATGGCCCTGGAGGTCTATATACAGTAGCCAAGGCTAGAGATAATATGGATTTCCTTCTTACATCTAAGAGCGTAAAATTTAGCACAAGTACTTCAAATGAATTAAACCTGTGACCTGTTTTCTGAGTAATATTAAAAATATCTTTATAGATTGTTGCAACACCGCCGCCACGACCGATCAGACGGGGCTCATGTTTATAACAGTATCCTGGCGGAGTAGATTCGTTTAGACCGAAATACTCATTTGGTTAAGCCAGGTTTCAGTAAGGCACAGAACATCGAAGTTATTATCTGTGACCATTTCATTTACAATAACCGCCTTAGGTGTGAGCGATCTAATGTTTAGGAGACCTAGCTTTAGAAATTGTTTTTGTTCACTGATATTTAGATTTTCTGGTTTAATTACAATAAGATTTTTGCTAGATCCTACACTAGATTTATTGTTTGGCTTCACTAAACGAGGAATAGACACAGTTTCTATATAATGTTCCACACTATGCTTATTAGTTAAGTTTGGACCGCAAAGGCTGTAATTTGGACTTTGACTCATTAGTCATTTGGTGCGTAGTGTCTTGGAAATGTTGTCCGACAGTACAGCCGCTCCGATTCGGCTGGGATGGAGTCCATCTGTACTGTACAGCCTCGGTCTTTCCCAAAACAGATGCCAGTTATTTACAAAGTGCAGCCTCTGTTCATTAACAATGACATTAACCATTCATTTAATGCAAATAGTCTACTGAACCTTTCCTGTCCTTGTCTGTACGTGGGAAGCGGTCCAGACACGATGATCGCTGCTTTAGGCGCTGTGCTGCGTACCGTCTCGATCAGGCTCCTGTAGTCCTTCTTCAGAACCTCCGTCTGCCGCAGCCTAATGTCGTTCGCTCCCGCGTTCAGGATCTCGGGAACCTGTGCAGCGACATCAAGAACACGAGCACCAGGAAAGCAGTGAGTGCGCACCTTACCTTTATCCGAATTAGCGCGGACATGGCGGACCATGGATGTGCCGATGATCACGGCATCATCGCGTTCCGGCTCGCGAAGAGGGGAGAAGCGGTTCCGGGTGGAGATCTCGAAGTCCGGGAGGGGCGGAGAGGCAGCTCTGGTCCTGGCTCGTGTCTTCCGCTGTGTGATCCATGGTCCATGTTGTTTCGGTGCCGGAGTGAATGAAGCCTGAGATGATCGCGTCTTCCTCGGCAGAGTAACATACGGAGTAGACGAACTCGGAGTCAAAGAGTTAACATCATTAACCACTGATTTGTTAGCGTCGGCGCGTGATGCTTCAAGCGTTGAGCGCCGATCCAACAGCTCGGCTTGCTTCACCAGCAGACCACGGATCTGTTTCTCGACGTATTCCAGCTCCTGCTTCACCGTGAAGAGCTCGAATGTGTCTTCACCTGCACTCAAAGGTAATGTTAGACACGCATCTGATATGTTCGCCATTATAACAGATGATCAGTAAATTAGTAGTGATACTACAACTATCACTACTAATTTAGGATTGAAATGTCGGAAATGAACAGGATTTAGTGAAACGGGTGTAAAATGAGACGATCAATAGGCGAGAGGGCACGCGTGGAATGCTAGCGGGCTAAAGGCTAGTAGCCAGGATTAGGAAGGTTGGATATAAGTAGCGATATCAAAGCAATCCAATTGTTTTTTATAAGGAATACTATCGAGGATAAGTTCACATAATATAAAAATAGAAAGTGCTTGTTTATAAATAAGTGGTAAAGAAGAAAATCGAGGATTAGTGAAGAAATTCTCCGGAGCTACAAACACAAACAACCGATCGCACGCGCACGCGCATCAACTTAAGAGCCAAAAAAAAAAAAAAAAAAACATAAAATCCAGGCCAGAAGTATTGATGACTTGTTGTACGTTTGTGATAAATTTACAGTTATAAATTATACAGTTATAAAATTTATAGTTATAAATTTACATCTAGTAATTTACAAAATTATTATTATTTCACACTAACTGAGTTGAAGTTGAACAACATTGTTCATTTAAAAGTATATAAATTAAATGCTTTTATCGTTCATTTCAAAAGTAAATGTCTTACTAAGATCTCCCACAAGTGATTCTCTCTCCCCCTCGCTTTACAGACATGCATTGTGTCTGTGTCGGTTCAGCGGAGACATTCCATATGTTTGATTAGTGTTAATCTTACTTCATAGTATATAATCATTAAAAGTTTAAATGATATCTTTTAAAAATACCAGATGTTTTAAAATAAATTAAATTAATTCATAAAACAAATATGCTACATCAGCGGTCTATGGAAAAACTTGACTATATTTTTATTTATCAGGGTGCATGTAAAAAATTCGATCTCTCACAAGTCATCTCACACATTGTGTGAAATGTTCAATAATTCCTTAAGTAGTATCTCTGCGAAAATCACCACATAGGTCTATCTTTAGTGCGAGAGCACCAATGAAGACATTTTAGAAACTGTGATGCCAAAGGCCGGCCACCCATTAGCCTCAGGATAGTGACAGAGCAGATGAGTCTCTGTACATCACCTTTCCAGAGTCAAAGTTTGTTCGTACTAGAATTATTTTGAATCATAATCGTAAAAGTTTCAAGCATTTAAAATGAAAAGATTACTCTAATGATTTTGTTTAATGGCGACCTAAAAGTATAATTTTTATTAATATAGCCATAACAATTTTTGTACTGTAACCGCGTATTCTATACCGTACACGTAAAACACAACCGTCAGAGAAAACTGCATTTTACATTTTCTATAAATAAATAAATAAATAATTACATATATCGTACTAGAATTATTTCAAATCATAATCGTAAAAGTTTCAAGCTTTTAAAATGAAAAGATTGTTTAAATTAAATCTTTATAGTTTTAATACATTCATATCTTCTATTTCTTTTAAAGATTACTCTAATGATTTTGTTTAATGCCGACCTAAAAGTATTTTTATTAATATAGCCATAACAATTTTTGTACTGTAACTGTGTATTCTATACCATACACCTAAAACACTACCGTCAGAGAAAACGTCTCGGTTACGTATGTAACCCTCGTTCCCTGAGTAGGGAACGGAGACGTTACGTCAGAAGTGACGGAGATTGGGGGTTTCGCATAGAAAGCCAATCCTCTTCGAGTATTTAAAAACGAGCCAATGGCATGCAATGCCTTGGGGCTGCGGAAATTTGCATAGCGTACTCCGCCCTACTCCGTGAGTATAAAAGGAGGAAGTGAACGCAACCGCAGTATGTCTTCGCTGAGGAGCCAAGACTGAACTCGGCGTCTACCCAGCAATACAGCAGAAGTGGCAGGGAGACGTAACGTCTCCGTTCCCTACTCAGGGAACGAGGGTTACATACGTAACCGAGACGTTCCCTTTCGTAGTCACTTCGAGTTACGTCAGAAGTGACGGAGATTGGGGGTCTGTGCCATCACGCCATCTTCAAGCTGTCTTCCAGTGCCCTGCGAAAGTCTGGACCCCTCCTCTCTTTTTTTTTTTTTCAGGGATTCTACTTTGTTACACAGGATTACCAAGGTACACTGGGAAACATATCCCAGGAGGGACATGTTACCAGATGCCTACCGAAGGGAGGACTTAAGAATACTCATATGGCCACGTAGGAACGCATAAGGAGACACTGGAGCACCAACCGCAGGTGGCTGCTAAGATTTCAACTCCAGGGGTGGCAGATGGCTTGCCAAGGGAAGACACATGCTCAGAGAGGCTTACAGTGGATAATACACATGAGACGGTTACCAGGGGGAACCGTACGCATGGAGGCACCTAGCCAGCATCCAGAGCCACAGCAGTTGTGCCCGCATCGTCGGTGCTGGAGGACTCAAGACTTCAATGGAAGAACTGAGGAAATATCCAGTTATCCAGCACTTATCCAGTCCGGGGAGTGGAGTGGCGAGCAAGCGAAGACACCTGAGCAGGTCCAGAACTGGCCGAAACGAGAACGTGAGAGGACACTGGCTCAATTCGCAGATTATATAATCTGGCGAAGGTGTTGGGTGTCGCCCAGCCTGCAGCTCTGCAGATGTCTGTTAGCGAGGCGCCGTGCGCTAAAGCCCAAGAGGAGGCCACACTCCGAGTGGAATGGGCCGTCACACCAAGGGGGCACGGACGGCCTTGCTGCTGGTAAGACAAAGCAATAGCGTCCACTATCCAGTGGGACAGCCGTTGCTTTGAGAGAGCCCTTCCCTTCTGGCTCCCCCCATAACAGACAAAGAGCTGGTCTGAGGTCCTGAAACACTGTGTTCTGTCGACATAGGTGCGAAGAGCACGTACCGGACAGAGCAGTGCCAAGGCTGGGTCTGCCTCCTCCAGGGGCAGCGCTTGCAGGTTCACCACCTGGTCCCGGAAGGGAGTGGTGGGAACCTTGGGCACATATCCAGGCCGGGGTCTCAGGATCACTTGAGAGTAAGCCGGCCCGAACTCCAGGCACGCTTCGTCAACGGAGAATGCGTGCAGGTCCCCCACCCTCTTGATGGAGGCCAATGCAACCAGGAGTGCTGTCTTCATGGACAGAAACTTTAACTCTACCGATTGCAAAGGCTCAAAGGGATGCCTCTGCAGAGCACTTAAAACTACCGAGAGGTCCCAAGAGGGTACGAGGGGAGGACGAGGCGGATGCAGCCTCCTCGCTCCCCTCAGGAACCTGATGACCAGGTCGTGCTGCCCTAAGGACTTACCTTCCACTGCTTCATGAGAAGCGGCAATGGCCGCGACGTAAACCTTAAGGGTGGAGGGCGACAGCCTGCGCTCCAACCCTTCTTGCAGGAAGGAAAGCACGACCTCGATCGAACACCTCCGGGGGTCTTCTCCGCGAGAAGAACACCAATTGACGAAGAGGTTCCACTTCAACGCATAAAGGTGTCTCGTGGACGACGCTCTTGCGGAAGTGATGGTTGCCACCACCGCAGGTGGCAGCGAACTCAAACCTGCCTCGTCCCATCCAGGAGCCACACGTGCAGCCTCCAAAGATCGGGACGAGGGTGCCACAGAGTGCCCCGTCTCTGAGAGAGTAGGTCCTGTCTCAGAGGAATAGGCCATGGAGGTGCTGTCGCGAGGAGCATGAGTTCGGAGAACCACGTCTTGGTGGGCCAGTAGGGGGCTACCAGCAAGACCTGCTCCTCGTCCTCCTTGATCTTGCACAACACCCGTGCAAGGAGGCTCACTGGGGGAAACGCATACTTGCGTGGGCCCCGTGGCCAGCTGTGCGCCAGCGCATCTGAGCCGAGCGTACCCCTGGTCAGGGAATAAAACTGGGCGCAGTGGGACGAGTCCCGAGAGGCGAACAGATCTATCTGTGCCTCCCCGAACTGGTCCCAAATCAGCTGGACCGACTGGGGATGGAATCGCCATTCGCCGGAGATGGGACGGACCCGTGACAGCTCGCCGGCTGCCAGGTTCCGGTCTCCAGGAATGTATACTGCACGAAGGGACCTCAGGTGCTTCTGACTCCATATCAAGAGGTGGCGGGCGAGCTGCGACAACCGGCGCGAGCGTAGACCCCCCTGGTGGTTGATGTACGCTACTGCCGTAGTGTTGTCTGAATGGACAAGCACGTGCTGGCCCGAGATCAACGCTCTGAAGCGGTGTAGGGCGAGCCGTACTGCCAGCAGCTCGAGGCAATTGATGTGCATGAGGCGCTGGGCTCCTGTCCAGGAACCGGCGGCTGCATGCCCATTGCACATGGCACCCCAACTCGTGGTAGATGCATCCGTGGAGACAACGAGATGCCTGGAAACCCGCTGGATAGGGACGCCGGTCCGTAAGAAGCTGAGGTTCGACCACGGGAAGAAGGTTCGGCGGCACGCTGGAGTCACTGGAACTCGGAGCGAACCGCGATGCCATGCCCACCTCGGGACTCGATCGCGAAGCCACAGCTGAAGCGGTCTCATATGAAGCAAACCGAGCGGCGTCACCGCGGCCATGGATGCCATATGCCCCAGGAGCCTCTGAAATAGTTTCGGTGGAACCGCACTCTTGCCCTCGAACTGTCGAAGACAAGTCAGCAGTGAGTGCGCGCGCTCGCTCGTGAGCTGCGCGAACATGGCGACCGAGTCTATCTCCATGCCGAGAAAAGAGATCCTCTGCACGGGGCAAAGTTTGCTCTTTTCCCGGTTGACCCGAAGGCCCAGACGGGCTAGGTGCCGGAGCACCAGGTCTCTGTGTTCGCAAACCTGAGCTCGAGAGTGTGCCAGTATCAGCCAGTCGTCGAGATAGTTCAGGATGCGAACCCCGTGCTCGCGAAGGGGAACAAGGGCTGCCTCGACGATCTTCGTGAAGACGCGAGGGGACAGAGCTAACCCAAATGGGAGAACCGTGTACTGATATACCTGGCCCTCGAAAGCAAACCGAAGAAACGGTCTGTGTTGAGGCAAAATGGAGACATGAAAGTACGCGTCCTTCAGGTCGATCGCTGCAAACCAATCCTGAGACCGAACGCATTCGAGAATGCGTTTGGCTGTGAGCATTTTGAACGGTAGTCGATGGAGAGAACGGTTCAAAATGCGCAGGTCCAGGATCGGTCGTAACCCACCGGTCTTTTTGGGGACAATGAAGTAGGGGCTGTAAAACCCGGACCTCATCTCGGCTGGAGGGACCGTCTCGATTGCACCCTTCGCCAGCAGGGTCGCAATCTCCGCTCTCATGACCGGGGTATTGCCACCGACCATCGTGGAGCGAACTCCCCTGAAACGGGGAGGAGACCGTGCGAACTGAATCGCGTTGCCGAATCTGATCGTTCTGATGACCCAGCGGGACAGCCCAGGAAGCGCTAGCCAGGCTTCCAGGAAGTGAGCCAGCGGGGTCATGCGAACCACAGACGTCCCCCCGGAGGGGCAGCGAGGCGGGTCAACCGGCATGCGTGCAGGAGTTACCCCGTCCGGATGCACCGTCGAAGCCCGCTCCCCGACAGAAGAGACCAGGGAAGGCAGAGCGTTCCACGGGGGTCTGTTCTGCCGGGGGTCTGGCGATAGAGGGGGAAGGGATTGGCGTAGCCCGGGGACGACACACGCACCCTTCCGCGCCCTCAAAGACAGAGAGGAATGTGTGGGCTGACGCACTGGGACGTCGAGCACACCCATTCCAGTCTGTGGGCTCAGTGATGATGTCAAGTCTTTCTTAAACAAACTCAGGGTGCTGCCCACCCGTGGGTGAGCAGCGGGGAGCTGAGAACAAAAGATTCTCCCCCGGCCCTCCACCGGGGGAAGGAGGGGGCCTGCTACCGCCTCCTGGGAAAGACTCGACTTCGTCACTGAGCAGCCCGTGTCAGGATCGTCGCTTGGCCTGGCGTTTAGCGGGACGTGCGGCCTGAGGGGGCTGCGACGCCTGCCTGCGGCCTCCTCCACGCCGTGGCCCGGGTGAAGGCTGCTGCTGGGGCCGGGCGGGAGGGAGGGGAGCTGCAGGGGGGCGTCCTCGACGGCGAGCAGCGGGAGGCATCTGTGCCGGCGACTGGGTGGAGGCAGCAGCTGGTCGCCGAGGCAGAATATGTTTGATTGCCTCCGTCTGCTTCTGGGCAGTGGAGAACTGCTGGGCGAAGTCCTCGACTGCACCGCCGAAAAGGCCAACCTGGGAGAGAGGGGCGTCGAGCAGACGAGTCCGCTCAGCGCTCCTAACGTCTGCCAGGTTGAGCCAAAGATGACGCTCCTGGACCACACTGGTGGCCATCACCTGACCAACGGCGCGAGCGGCCACTTTCGTTGCCCGGAGAGCAAGGTCAGTGGCGGACCGCAAATCTTTAAATGCCGTCGGATCAGTCCCGCCCTCGTGCATGTCTCTGAGCATCTTCGCTTGGAAGACCTGCAAAGTGCTCAGAGCGTGCAAAGCGTGCAAATCTGACGTAACTCGAAGTGACTACGAAAGGGAACTGGATTTTTACATTTTCAATAAATAATTGAATATAATTTATAATAAAGCTGTTTTGCACTCACAAAGCATACAATCTCTATTTTTAAATCAAATGATTATAAATTAAATGATATATAACTCTATGATGAATAATAACACATATGTTACTAAAATGTATTTGTACAAATTAAACATAGTTTTATCTAAAGAATATATCAATTACACGTATAATTACAAAAAACTCATTCTATGCAAACTAGATCTAGGCAATGATAAAGACTATGCAAAAGCAAATAGTTTAAGCTGTCATAAACAAAGACCTCTCATTTCCGTTAGTGATAGGGTGAGATGAAGGTTCAGACCCTCACAGAGACGGAGGAGTTACAGGCCAGATGAGCCACTGGACCACAATTATGTCACAGCGTATGCAATGCTAGTCTACTTTTCAGAGTTTTATTCTAAATTCACTTAAAACCATAATCTTAAAAGTTTCAATTAGATCTTTTAAAATTAAAAGACTGTTTAAATTTTTTATTAAAGTCCTATCATCTGTTTATCTTACAAGACTTCTGTATGATATAAATGGGTTTCGATAAATTTAACCAAAGCTATTATTTATACTAAAATGTAAGAAAATTAAAGCAAAAAACTGTGCTTTGGCGTCTTAGATCTTATTTCTACTAAATATTGAAAACATTATTTTTGTCCATGCCACATGAAACAAGTTGTCAAAGTTTGTTTTTGTTGTTTTAAAAGAAATCACATGACTCTACGTTGCACTTATTTAGATTAAGCTGTATCATTTAGAAAATCACCACACATTTTCAGAGACGCAGTGTTGTCCATGATGCAACATAAGTAAAGTTGGTCTTGACCGAATATTTAATTTACTCATCTTAATGCAAAGCATGATCTTACTTTTTCTACGGTAGCTATGACCATTTGTACGTATAATATATATCATTTTTACTTTTCTTGTATCTCCCAAACTATCCTTATTCATTGTGGAAAAAGACACAAGTGAAACCCTTCACTGAGAATATACTATCGGTTATCTACACAAAATATATGTAGAATTTTCAAATGTCAGCTTTTTGGTGTTGACGACATGAACAGACTTTGTGGAGAGCCGATGATTCTATAGCAGAAACATGCCCTTTGACCTCCTCCATTTTGGAGGCTTTTTGTTAAAGACCCTACAGCTTCGTCCTTAAAAGGCACGCCGTGTAGGAATTTCATCCATCTAGCGGTGAAATTTATTTGCCATTCAAACGCATAGTACTCTCTAGCGCCGCGTTTTTTTTTTTAAATGCGTGTTGTGATTACGGTGACCGTTATGTGCCAAGAAGCTAGGACATGTCGTCCAATAGCACTTTTTCGAGTTTAACTATACACATTCTACCGTTACGCCGTCTATATAATCAATTACACAACCACGGAATGAAAAAGCTTGCAATTTAGACCATTGACTTAACTGTCGATAAGAAAGCAGGACTTCTACGTTCTGTTCAAAGTCTTTCTCCTTCATTACCTCTATCCACCTGGGAAAAGCTGTCCCGACATTCACCCTTGTTTTTAAATTTGCCGGTCACCCTTCCTTTTAGATTCAATTTTTAAGCATTATCATGGCGATGAGGATTGCATTATGAAGTATCGTGCAGCAGTGCAGCCTTTCAAGCGCCTCTCACTGACCTCCTTGCGTCCGTTTCAGTCAGCCGGCTCTCAATGAAAACGCGTTGCGGTGGACTAGTGCTTTTTTGTCCCTCTCCGTTATTATAGTTTTTCAAGATGGGGGAACGACACGGCAGCCTCTGTGACTCACCCGTCAGATCATTGTCAGAGCTAATTTTACACCAATGAGGTCATATTTATAGACATTGATTTTAGCTAATGAAATACGTTTTAAAAAATATTTAATTCCCCTTAAAAAGATAAAGTTTAATGACACTAGCTTGCAACGTTCCCCCAAAAATCAAATACTCTTTACGATTTGTATTACACTTTTTAAAGGATAATCTTACTTTAAAGTTTTAACAAAAAATGTAAAAGCACATTTGCTGTTTTCTGACACAAGACCTTTTGTGAATAGTATTAAGATGGAGTAAATTATTGTAGTGTCTTGTTCTGTTTGTATGGTGTTATCGCCTATGTTTGAGAAACTGCCTAAACTTTGTTCTCTCGAACTTAATTTACCGACGGGTACAAATAAAACAACCAACCAAGACCATTAACCAGTTCTTTTTTCTTTTATAAATTGACTTTCTACAAATATCAGCCTGATAAAAATGGACTTTGTACACGATGATACAAGATAGTGTTGTGTTTAAAACCATGATAACATTTTCTTTGTTTTGACAAACCTACAGAAATGCCTTTTGATTACTAAGTGTCAGGCATAGTGCAAACAGACAATGTTTGAGAGCCCTAATATTGGCGTAATCTCTGCGAGGTCTCAACCACAATCGCAAAACTTTGTGGTGGGTGATACGGTCATAGCTTTACTAAAATAAAATTTGATCAAACTGTAATATATTATGGTTTGTTATCAACTAATACCTTTTATTTTTAACTAACGCTTCAATATCCAGCATATTTTTGTTCAAAATTGTTTTCTGACCAAAATAATCAGATAAGGGAATGTTCACAAGCTACAGTTAGATATTCTCCTCCATAGTGTGTGTGTGTGTGTGTGTGTGTGTGTGTGTGTGTGTGTGTGTGTGTGTGTAAATAGTAGCGCTTAAATGTTTGGCTGTATTTTTTTCACATCGTAGCGATGCAAAGTAGCATACTCTAGCCTATGGTCTCACTTTAAAAACATAATCTTTATACAGTAATTGAACGGGCCCAAATCACCAAGAAACCAGGGTTGAAAAGCACCGTTTATAATAAATATACAAAAATTCACAAATGATGACTATTCAGATAGCTAGCAGATGTCTTTGTATGTTGGACAGTGTGTCTGTTTTAGGCGAAAACATTTCTTTGAGAACCGTCAACATTCATTCAACATTAATTTAAGTGTTTGCACTCTGTTTGACTAAACTTTCCCTCTATCTACGATGCTGAATCGCACAGACTATTGTAAACTACTGTTAATATAAGCAAGTATTACTTACTTAAGTTACTTATAAGTAAGTTTTAACGTGAAAAGTAAGCCCATGCTGTTTTACACTTAAACTATTACATCTGACTATTGCACTGAGAGAGGCCCATTCATTAAGTTTGGTAATTCTAGAGATCAGCCTGCTTCCATTTAAAACAAATACGCTTGTGATCATTTTTATGTTTGTAATTGACATTTTATATACTAATAATTGATTATGCTGTTTACATCTTGCTCCTTTTTGTACAGTTTGCAAAAACATGAGATATTTCTTGTAGAACATCTTTCAGCTAAGTCTACGAAACATTGACATGAAAGCTGAGTATTGCGGCTTTTCTGTTACCTACAAAAATATTAAACTCGTCTAGCTATTGTCCATTGCACTGCACAGTCATAGATGCGCAGTTATTTTGTGTATGTAGATAAACAACGGTTAAGCCGGTTAAACAACGTGAAAGGCGGGAGGATTCATTTTTTATTCCGTCTACACCGATACTTGGACACAAGAGTTTTAGGCATGGGTTCTTCTTTTTATGAAAAGTAAGCAGTTTTTGGCCTCATCACCAAAATGTCTTAACGTATCATAAATATCACTTGCTAGATAAATTATATCTAACTATCAACAGTTATACGTGAAACACGCTCAGTCGCATTAGAGTCGGATTCTTGTTTATATTGAACATTGAACCGCTAGTGTTCTACAATTGTTTACCACCGTTTCATTTAATCTGGTTGTTACACTATCACACCATGGATATCCGTCTCCTACCGTGAGCTATAATGTTAGTGAACTCTAGGTCTTCTCTTTTCATATACAACACTATTCACATGAATTGGCTTGATTTAATAAAATGATGGTTTAAACCATCCTAGTTTTTAAATAGCGCTTAAATGTTATCCCTAAAATACCGCACAAGGATCTCTGAAATATGTGTAGATCATCTATGTAGATCTATGTTTTTAAAACAAAACAAAGAATGAAGACATCTTTCTGTCGGTTACCCTCAAAATCCAGGCATACAACAAAATAAAGTACATTTACAAAATTACAAAAGTTTTACGCGATATTGATGTCACGTTTTTAATTTCAACTCAATACATTTGAATGCGCTAAAAGTTTATAGCGGAACTTCTCAATAGGGGGTAAAAGTTAACTGAAAGCCTGAAAGCAAGATAAAATACGTCCTAGCTTCTTTCTAATATATAAAATATTTATATATTTTGGTGTAATTCATAGAATTCTCTCTGGCGGCATATGCATAACGTCTCCATGACTTCTGATTCCATGAGGCTTTAATCCTATATAGTCATTTACGACATCATGACGACGACACCCCTATACAACCCCCTCCAGCGGGAGTGAGGGCGGACCACAATCGCAGGGTTGATAAACTCTACAGAGAGCTCAGCCTCAGTCATACACAACCCCAGTTTTCCTAACTGAAGGGGCCTAGCTCTAATAGTCGCGGACTGGTGTACCGCTGCTACATCTCATCGATCAAAAGTCGAAGGAGCATTGTCTGTTGTAATACAGACTGTCAAAGTCGGCTTCAACCTTCCTGTTTTTCTGACGTGAACCACGCTTTTTTTCACGCTTCTGACCCAAAAAGTTTGTCAACGTACAAGGGCGATTGTGCTGTAAGGACTTTCATCATCAAATAGGGGACCGAAAAATCCAACAACTTCAGAAATGGCGACGCAAAAGCTGACTGAGAGCGACTCCCCGTCGAGTTCTGTCGTAGCGGGGGGACTGCGTCATCCGGCGTGTGAGTGCGGCACGGGAAAAGACTGTCGTTTAAGAGCTATACAAGACTCTATGTTTAAAGATCATTTTAGAGGCCCGATGGTTAGCTTGATGCACAGGATGATCGAAGCTGCCTGTGATGACAACAACGATTGCACGAGGGATACCAAACGTGTGAAAAATCTCAAAAAAGAAATGGATGACATAAGAGGGTTGGTTCAAACTTGGACAGATGTTACGCACATGTTTGTAAACGGCAAAGAACCGGTCGGCGTAATCCTCAGAAAAGTTCTGGATGTGATGCATGAATCTTGTGAGGAATTTGAATTTGTCGAACTACTCTGTATGTGTACGTTTGTAACAGATCTCTGTGTGTCACTGTTGTCAAAAAAATGTCAAAACAGATGTGAATGACATAGTTCAAAGTATGGTGAACTATGCCCTAGAGAAAAACCTGATTGCGTGCCGCAACTTTTTATTGTCGCTCGATCACCTGTAAATGTCGTTATTGTTTTAATTCACTATGTTGAAATAAAAAATATTTTGTGGTCATGTCGGAGCTCATAAGCTCATAACTTGGTTTCTATAGGATTCATAGTAAACATGCATAGTATAAATCAGATACAAAGTCAAATGGATATAATAAAACACACTAAGCACATTGAATAAAATGATATTTATTCAACAAACTAAAATCTAAGTAAATTGAATAAATATGATATTTATACAACAAACTAAATATTAGTAAATTGAATATAAGTAAAAAAAAACAAAAAAACAAAAACAAAAAACAGAAAAATGGGTAGTAATAATGATGTCAGTGGTAATCTAACCAGAAAAGAAAGTCACGGCAGGTCATCATGTCACGATCTAGGATGTAATTAACATACATTACAACAATTTTGTCAACGTTTTCAATAGCTTCTGCAATTTTGATTACATCATCATCATCATCATCAGAGTCATATTCTTTAGATTTCTTTACCAGTTCTGTACAGACATCGGCCACATAAGTACAAGTACACAACATATCGGTGACCCCTAGCAGGCGTTGTGGTTCACAGATCATATCTAGAACCTCTTTTATCAAATCACCGGGTGGATTATCACCGTTAACACATTTGTCCGTCAAATCACCCCATGAATTAGACAGTCCTCTTATAAGAGCCATATTTTTCTTGAGATTTGCCAAATTCGATCTCTCACAAGATTCATGCATCACATCCAGAACTTTTCTGAGGATTACGCCGACCGGTTCTTTGCCGTTTACAAACATGTGCGTAACATCTGTCCAAGTTTGAACCAACCCTCTTATGTCATCCATTTCTTTTTTGAGATTTTTCACACGTTTGGTATCCCTCGTGCAATCGTTGTTGTCATCACAGGCAGCTTCGATCATCCTGTGCATCAAGCTAACCATCGGGCCTCTAAAATGATCTTTAAACATAGAGTCTTGTATAGCTCTTAAACGACAGTCTTTTCCCGTGCCGCACTCACATGCCGGATGACGCAGTCCCCCCGCTACGACAGAACTCGACGGGGAGTCGCTCTCAGTCAGCTTTTGCGTCGCCATTTCTGAAGTTGTTGGATTTTTCGGTCCCCTATTTGATGATGAAAGTCCTTACAGCACAATCGCCCTTGTACGTTGACAAACTTTTTGGGTCAGAAGCGTGAAAAAAAGCGTGGTTCACGTCAGAAAAACAGGAAGGTTGAAGCCGACTTTGACAGTCTGTATTACAACAGACAATGCTCCTTCGACTTTTG
Source organism: Pimephales promelas (assembly GCF_988280905.1). Taxonomy (NCBI): domain Eukaryota; kingdom Metazoa; phylum Chordata; class Actinopteri; order Cypriniformes; family Leuciscidae; genus Pimephales; species Pimephales promelas. The sequence goes on along the minus strand of NC_142786.1, from coordinate 14,493,385 downwards.
ATCGATGAGATGTAGCAGCGGTACACCAGTCCGCGACTATTAGAGCTAGGCCCCTTCAGTTAGGAAAACTGGGGTTGTGTATGACTGAGGCTGAGCTCTCTGTAGAGTTTATCAACCCTGCGATTGTGGTCCGCCCTCACTCCCGCTGGAGGGGGTTGTATAGGGGTGTCCTCGTCATGATGTCGTAAATGACTATATAGGATTAAAGCCTCATGGAATCAGAAGTCATGGAGACGTTATGCATATGCCGCCAGAGAGAATTCTATGAATTACACCAAAATATATAAATATTTTATATATTAGAAAGAAGCTAGGACGTATTTTATCTTGCTTTCAGGCTTTCAGTTAACTTTTACCCCCTATTGAGAAGTTCCGCTATAAACTTTTAGCACATTCAAATGTATTGAGTTGAAATTAAAAACGTGACATCAATATCGCGTAAAACTTTTGTAATTTTGTAAATGTACTTTATTTTGTTGTATGCCGAGATTTTGAGGGTAACCGACAGAAAGATGTCTTCATTCTTTGTTTTGTTTTAAAAACATAGATCTACATAGATGATCTACACATATTTCAGAGATCCTTGTGCGGTATTTTAGGGATAACATTTAAGCGCTATTTAAAAACTAGGATGGTTTAAACCATCATTTTATTAAATCAAGCCAATTCATGTGAATAGTGTTGTATATGAAAAGAGAAGACCTAGAGTTCACTAACATTATAGCTCACGGTAGGAGACGGATATCCATGGGGTGATAGTGTAACAACCAGATTAAATGAAACGGTGGTAAACAATTGTAGAACACTAGCGGTTCAATGTTCAATATAAACAAGAATCCGACTCTAATGCGACTGAGCGTGTTTCACGTATAACTGTTGATAGTTAGATATAATTTATCTAGCAAGTGATATTTATGATACGTTAAGACATTTTGGTGATGAGGCCAAAAAGTGCTTACTTTTCATAAAAAGAAGAACCCATGCCTAAAACTCTTGTGTCCAAGTATCGGTGTAGACGGAATAAAAAATGAATCCTCCCGCCTTTCACGTCGTTTAACCGGCTTAACCGTTGTTTATCTACATACACAAAATAACTGCGCATCTATGACTGTGCAGTGCAATGGACAGAAATATAAAAGAAAAGAAAAATAACAGAAAAGCCGCAATACTCAGCTTTCATGTCAATGTTTCGTAGACTTAGCTGAAAGATGTTCTACAAGAAATATCTCATGTTTTTGCAAACTGTACAAAAAGGAGCAAGATGTAAACAGCATAATCAATTATTAGTATATAAAATGTCAATTACAAACATAAAAATGATCACAAGCGTATTTGTTTTAAATGGAAGCAGGCTGATCTCTAGAATTACCAAACTTAATGAATGGGCCTCTCTCAGTGCAATAGTCAGATGTAATAGTTTAAGTGTAAAACAGCATGGGCTTACTTTTCACGTTAAAACTTACTTATAAGTAACTTAAGTAAGTAATACTTGCTTATATTAACAGTAGTTTACAATAGTCTGTGCGATTCAGCATCGTAGATAGAGGGAAAGTTTAGTCAAACAGAGTGCAAACACTTAAATTAATGTTGAATGAATGTTGACGGTTCTCAAAGAAATGTTTTCGCCTAAAACAGACACACTGTCCAACATACAAAGACATCTGCTATCTGAATAGTCATCATTTGTGAATTTTTGTATATTTATTATAAACGGTGCTTTTCAACCCTGGTTTCTTGGTGATTTGGGCCCGTTCAATTACTGTATAAAGATTATGTTTTTAAAGTGAGACCATAGGCTAGAGTATGCTACTTTGCATCGCTACGATGTGAAAAAAATACAGCCAAACATTTAAGCGCTACTATTTACACACACACACACACACACACACACACACACACACACACACACACACACACACACTATGGAGGAGAATATCTAACTGTAGCTTGTGAACATTCCCTTATCTGATTATTTTGGTCAGAAAACAATTTTGAACAAAATTATGCTGGATATTGAAGCGTTAGTTAAAAATAAAAGGTATTAGTCGATAACAAACCATAATATATTACAGTTTGATCAAATTTTATTTTAGTAAAGCTATGACCGTATAACCCACCACAAAGTTTTGCGATTGTGGTTGAGACCTTGCAGAGATTACGCCAATATTAGGGCTCTCAAACATTGTCTGTTTGCACTAAGTTTAGGCAGTTTCTCAAACATAGGCGATAACACCATACAAACAGAACAAGACACTACAACAATTTACTCCATCTTAATACTATTCACAAAAGGTCTTGTGTCAGAAAACAGCAAATGTGCTTTTACATTTTTTGTTAAAACTTTAAAGTAAGATTATCCTTTAAAAAGTGTAATACAAATCGTAAAGAGTATTTGATTTTTGGGGGAACGTTGCAAGCTAGTGTCATTAAACTTTATCTTTTTAAGGGGAATTAAATATTTTTTAAAACTTATTTCATTAGCTAAAATCAATGTCTATAAATATGATCTCATTGGTGTAAAATTAGCTCTGACAATGATCTGACGGGTGAGTCACAGAGGCTGCCGTGTCGTTCCCCCATCTTGAAAAACTATAATAACGGAGAGGGACAAAAAAGCACTAGTCCACCGCAACGCGTTTTCATTGAGAGCCGGCTGACTGAAACGGACGCAAGGAGGTCAGTGAGAGGCGCTTGAAAGGCTGCACTGCTGCACGATACTTCATAATGCAATCCTCATCGCCATGATAATGCTTAAAAATTGAATCTAAAAGGAAGGGTGACCGGCAAATTTAAAAACAAGGGTGAATGTCGGGACAGCTTTTCCCAGGTGGATAGAGGTAATGAAGGAGAAAGACTTTGAACAGAACGTAGAAGTCCTGCTTTCTTATCGACAGTTAAGTCAATGGTCTAAATTACAAGCTTTTTCATTCCGTGGTTGTGTAATTGATTATATAGACGGCGTAACGGTAGAATGTGTATAGTTAAACTCGAAAAAGTGCTATTGGACGACATGTCCTAGCTTCTTGACACATAACGGTCACCGTAATCACAACACGCATTTAAAAAAAAACGCGGCGCTAGAGAGTACTATGCGTTTGAATGGCAAATAAATTTCACCGCTAGATGGGAGAAATTCCTACACGGCGTGCCTTTTAAGGACGAAGCTGTAGGGTCTTTAACAAAAAGCCTCCAAAATGGAGGAGGTCAAAGGGCATGTTTCTGCTATAGAATCATCGGCTCTCCACAAAGTCTGTTCATGTCGTCAACACCAAAAAGCTGACATTTGAAAATTCTACATATATTTTGTGTAGATAACCGATAGTATATTCTCAGTGAAGGGTTTCACTTGTGTCTTTTTCCACAATGAATAAGGATAGTTTGGGAGATACAAGAAAAGTAAAAATGATATATATTATACGTACAAATGGTCATAGCTACCGTAGAAAAAGTAAGATCATGCTTTGAATTAAGATGAGTAAATTAAATATTCGGTCAAGACCAACTTTACTTATGTTGCATCATAGACAACACTGCGTCTCTGAAAATGTGTGGTGATTTTCTAAATGATACAGCTTAATCTAAATAAGTGCAACGTAGAGTCGTGTGATTTCTTTTAAAACAACAAAAACAAACTTTGACAACTTGTTTCATGTGGCATGGACAAAAATAATGTTTTCAATATTTAGTAGAAATAAGATCTAAGACGCCAAAGCACAGTTTTTTGCTTTAATTTTCTTACATTTTAGTGTAAATAATAGCTTTGGTTAAATTTATCGAAACCCATTTATATCATACAGAAGTCTTGTAAGATAAACAGATGATAGGACTTTAATAAAAAATTTAAACAGTCTTTTAATTTTAAAAGATCTAATTGAAACTTTTAAGATTATGGTTTTAAGTGAATTTAGAATAAAACTCTGAAAAGTAGACTAGCATTGCATACGCTGTGACATAATTGTGGTCCAGTGGCTCATCTGGCCTGTAACTCCTCCGTCTCTGTGAGGGTCTGAACCTTCATCTCACCCTATCACTAACGGAAATGAGAGGTCTTTGTTTATGACAGCTTAAACTATTTGCTTTTGCATAGTCTTTATCATTGCCTAGATCTAGTTTGCATAGAATGAGTTTTTCGTAATTATACATGTAATTGATATATTCTTTAGATAAAACTATGTTTAATTTGTACAAATACATTTTAGTAACATATGTGTTATTATTCATCATAGAGTTAATTATCATTTAATTTATAATCATTTGATTTAAAAATAGAGATTGTATGCTTTGTGAGTGCAAAACAGCTTTATTATAAATTATATTCAATTATTTATTGAAAATGTAAAAATCCAGTTCCCTTTCGTAGTCACTTCGAGTTACGTCAGAAGTGACGGAGATTGGGGGTTTCGCATAGAAAGCCAATCCTCTTCGAGTATTTAAAAACGAGCCAATGGCATGCAATGCCTTGGGGCTGCGGAAATTTGCATAGCGTACTCCGCCCTACTCCGTGAGTATAAAAGGAGGAAGTGAACGCAACCGCAGTATGTTTTCGCTTCGGAGCCAAGAGAACCTCTTCACTCCTGAAAGCCATTCTCACTGTTTCAAGACTCTTCGAGAACGAGCGTCCTCTTCAGTGTTGGTGTGACGGCGGTACCCAGCGAGATTCTGCATCGCCTGCGATCTGAGCAGTGGTCTGCCAGACTTTGCGCTTCTCCCTGGTCGCTTCAGCGTTGAAAGAGTGAATTTCCTCCTCTCATTGAAAGAGCTGCACGCGCACGTCTTTTTAAAGACGGTTCGCCCGTGTTCTTCTGGGTGTGGTTGATTTCTGTCGTCATCTGATGGTCACGATCGCTACTTTGTATGCCTGGGCATTTCAGCATGCAGCAGCAGCGTTCGTGGATGACTCATGTTCCTTTTGTGGGAACATGACCATCTCTACACTGAGGTCGAGACTCAATGATCTCACTTGAGTGAGAGTCCCGGTCCCCCCCGCTCGATCGGTTTCCTCCATAGGGGGCCCGTCGACCCGGGGACCTGGTGATTTTACGGTGATGGTGTGGGACAAAGCCCCGACGATTCCTCGGGCCACACCTCCCGCCTCAGTGCGAGAGCCAGCGAGCGTTAGTTCGATTCAGTCGGTTGCTTCTTCGGTGGCACCGGCTGCTTCAGGCAGCGCTCCAGATGATGATGCGATGTCGATCACAGCATCACTAGGCGGGCTTGACTCCTCGGGAAGTGAGGATGCGGCCGCGTTGCCTCCCTCGGGAGCGTCAGCGCCGCCGTGTCTGATCCCGCGATGATGGCCGTGCTATCTCGGGCCTCCGTGAGCATCGGGTGGGGGTGGAACTCCGCCCTATCCCGATCTCTCGCGGCTGAATAATTGGTTTTTGGGTAACGCTGCCGCCTTACGGCCACGGCCAACCCCAATTTCCTTTTTTTCCCCGAGTTGCATGCAGAACTGACACGCACTAAAAAATAAATAATTTAAAAAAAAAAAAAAAGCGTGCTTCAGTTGCCCGCCCTTCCTCCCCTCGGCGATGCGGCTGTCTGTGGGTACGCTGGGGCTCCCCCGGTCAACCGGCGGTTGCTCTCAGATGCCCCTCCAAAGCCTATGGGTTCTCGTCGTCTATGACGGCGCGATTCTGTAGAGCGGCGGGACAGGCAGCCTCCGCCCTGCATATGATGAGCACCTACAAAGCTAGCTGCTCAGGAATGTGCACGAGGAGGTGACGGACCAAGCGAGCTGCGAGCCTGCCGCCTACCTTGCCCTTAAACGGGTCACGGAGGCGGTCGCTCGCTCCCTTGGTCAGGTGATGCCCACCGCTGTGGTCCAGGAGCATCATAATGTTCGGCGGTGCGGTCCAGGACTTTGTCCAGCAGTTCTCGACCGCCTAGGAGCAGACGAAGGCGGTTTCTCTGCCCCGACTGCCAGCTGCTGCCTCCAACCAGCCGTCGGCTCAGACGCCTCCGCCAGCTCGCCGCCGAGGACGCCCCCCTGCGGCTCCCTTCCCTCCCACGCGGCCCCAGCAGCAGCCTTCAGCCGGTTCGCGTCTCGGAGGAGGCCACAGGTAAGCGTCCCCCCCCTCAGGCCGTGTGCCCCGCTAAACGCCAGGCGAAGCGATGTTCCTGAGGCGGGCCGCTCAGTGATAGTGTCATGGTTTTTCTCAGGAGGCGGTAGCAGGGCCCCTCCTTCCCCGGTGGAGGGCCGGTGGAGAATCTTTTGTTCTAGCTAGCTCCCTGAGCTGGTTGAGGAAAAGCTGACACTGTCATTGAGCACACAGACGGGAATGAGCGCGCACGACGTCCAGTGCGTCGCCCCATTCATTCCTCTCTGTCTCTGAGGACGCGGAAGGGTGCGTGTGTCGTCCCCGGGCTACGCCAATCCCTTCCCCCTCTATCGCCAGACCCCCGGCAGAACAGACCCCCGTGGAACGCTCTGCCTTCCCTGGTCTCTTCTGTCGAGGAGCGGGCTTCGACGGTGCATCCGGACGGGGTAACTCCTGCACGCATGCCGGTCGACCCGCCTCGCTGCCCCTCCGGGGGGACGTCTGTGGTTCGTATGACCCCACTGGCTCACTTCCTGGAAGCCTGGCTAGCGCTTCCTGGGCTGTCCCGCTGGGTCATCAGAACAATCAGATTCGGCTACGCGATTCAGTTCGCACGGTCTCCTCCCCGTTTCAGGGGAGTTCGCTCCACGATGGTCGGTGGCAACACCCCGGTCATGAGAGCGGAGATTGCGACCCTGCTGGCGAAGGGTGCAATCGAGACGGTCCCTCCAGCCGAGATGAGGTCCGGGTTTTACAGCCCCTACTTCATTGTCCCCAAAAAGACCGGTGGGTTACGACCGATCCTGGACCTGCGCATTTTGAACCGTTCTCTCCAACGACTACCGTTCAAAATGCTCACAGCCAAACGCATTCTCGAATGCGTTCAGTTTCAGGATTGGTTTGCAGCGATCGACCTGAAGGACGCGTACTTCCATGTCTCCTTTTTGCCTCGACACAGACCGTTTCTTCGGTTTGCTTTCGAGGGCCAGGCATATCAGTACACGGTTCTCCCATTCAGGTTAGCTCTGTCCCCTCGCGTCTTCACGAAGATCGTCGAGGCAGCCCTTGTTCCCCTTCGCGAGCACGGGGTTCGCTTCCTGAACTATCTCGACGACTGGCTGATACTGGCACACTCTCGAGCTCAGGTTTGCGAACACAGAGACCTGGTGCTCCGGCACCTAGCCCGTCTGGGCCTTCGGGTCAACCGGGAAAAGAGCAAACTTTGCCCCGTGCAGAGGATCTCTTTTCTCGGCATGGAGATAGACTCGGTCGCCATGTCCGCGCAGCTCACGAACGAGCGCGCGCACTCACTGCTGACTTGTCTTTGACAGTTTGAGGGCAAGAGTGCGGTTCCACTGAAACTATTTCAGAGGCTCCTGGGGCATATTGCATCCGTGGCCGCGGTAACGCCGCTCGGTTTGCTTCATATGAGACCGCTTCAGCTGTGGCTTCGCGATCGAGTCCCGAGGTGGGCATGGCATCGCGGTTCGCTCCGAGTTCCAGTGACTCCAGCGTGCCGCCGAACCTTCTTCCCGTGGTCGAACCTCAGCTTCTTACGGACCGGTGTCCCTATCCAGCGGGTTTCCAGGCATCTCGTTGTCTCCACGGATGCATCTACCACGGGTTGGGGTGCCATGTGCAATGGGTGTGCAGCCGCCGGTTACGAGAGACGAGAGAACAAAGTTTAGGCAGTTTCTCAAACATAGGCGATAACACCATACAAACAGAACAAGACACTACAATAATTTACTCCATCTTAATACTATTCACAAAAGGTCTTGTGTCAGAAAACAGCAAATGTGCTTTTACATTTTTTGTTAAAACTTTAAAGTAAGATTATCCTTTAAAAAGTGTAATACAAATCGTAAAGAGTATTTGATTTTTGGGGGAACGTTGCAAGCTAGTGTCATTAAACTTTATCTTTTTAAGGGGAATTAAATATTTTTTAAAACTTATTTCATTAGCTAAAATCAATGTCTATAAATATGATCTCATTGGTGTAAAATTAGCTCTGACAATGATCTGACGGGTGAGTCACAGGGCTGCCGTGTCGTTCCCCCATCTTGAAAAACTATAATAACGGAGAGGGACAAAAAAGCACTAGTCCACCGCACCGCGTTTTCATTGAGAGCCGGCTGACTGAAACGGACGCAAGGAGGTCAGTGAGAGGCGCTTGAAAGGCTGCACTGCTGCACGATACTTCATAATGCAATCCTCATCGCCATGATAATGCTTAAAAATTGAATCTAAAAGGAAGGGTGACCGGCAAATTTAAAAACAAGGGTGAATGTCGGGACAGCTTTTCCCAGGTGGATAGAGGTAATGAAGGAGAAAGACTTTGAACAGAACGTAGAAGTCCTGCTTTCTTATCGACAGTTAAGTCAATGGTCTAAATTACAAGCTTTTTCATTCCGTGGTTGTGTAATTGATTATATAGACGGCGTAACGGTAGAATGTGTATAGTTAAACTCGAAAAAGTGCTATTGGACGACATGTCCTAGCTTCTTGGCACATAACGGTCACCGTAATCACAACACGCATTTAAAAAAAAACGCGGCGCTAGAGAGTACTATGCGTTTGAATGGCAAATAAATTTCACCGCTAGATGGGTGAAATTCCTACACGGCGTGCCTTTTAAGGACGAAGCTGTAGGGTCTTTAACAAAAAGCCTCCAAAATGGAGGAGGTCAAAGGGCATGTTTCTGCTATAGAATCATCGGCTCTCCACAAAGTCTGTTCATGTCGTCAACACCAAAAAGCTGACATTTGAAAATTCTACATATATTTTGTGTAGATAACCGATAGTATATTCTCAGTGAAGGGTTTCACTTGTGTCTTTTTCCACAATGAATAAGGATAGTTTGGGAGATACAAGAAAAGTAAAAATGATATATATTATACGTACAAATGGTCATAGCTACCGTAGAAAAAGTAAGATCATGCTTTGAATTAAGATGAGTAAATTAAATATTCGGTCAAGACCAACTTTACTTATGTTGCATCATGGACAACACTGCGTCTCTGAAAATGTGTGGTGATTTTCTAAATGATACAGCTTAATCTAAATAAGTGCAACGTAGAGTCGTGTGATTTCTTTTAAAACAACAAAAACAAACTTTGACAACTTGTTTCATGTGGCATGGACAAAAATAATGTTTTCAATATTTAGTAGAAATAAGATCTAAGACGCCAAAGCACAGTTTTTTGCTTTAATTTTCTTACATTTTAGTATAAATAATAGCTTTGGTTAAATTTATCGAAACCCATTTATATCATACAGAAGTCTTGTAAGATAAACAGATGATAGGACTTTAATAAAAAATTTAAACAGTCTTTTAATTTTAAAAGATCTAATTGAAACTTTTAAGATTATGGTTTTAAGTGAATTTAGAATAAAACTCTGAAAAGTAGACTAGCATTGCATACGCTGTGACATAATTGTGGTCCAGTGGCTCATCTGGCCTGTAACTCCTCCGTCTCTGTGAGGGTCTGAACCTTCATCTCACCCTATCACTAACGGAAATGAGAGGTCTTTGTTTATGACAGCTTAAACTATTTGCTTTTGCATAGTCTTTATCATTGCCTAGATCTAGTTTGCATAGAATGAGTTTTTTGTAATTATACATGTAATTGATATATTCTTTAGATAAAACTATGTTTAATTTGTACAAATACATTTTAGTAACATATGTGTTATTATTCATCATAGAGTTATATATCATTTAATTTATAATCATTTGATTTAAAAATAGAGATTGTATGCTTTGTGAGTGCAAAACAGCTTTATTATAAATTATATTCAATTATTTATTGAAAATGTAAAAATCCAGTTCCCTTTCGTAGTCACTTCGAGTTACGTCAGAAGTGACGGAGATTGGGGGTTTCGCATAGAAAGCCAATCCTCTTCGAGTATTTAAAAACGAGCCAATGGCATGCAATGCCTTGGGGCTGCGGAAATTTGCATAGCGTACTCCGCCCTACTCCGTGAGTATAAAAGGAGGAAGTGAACGCAACCGCAGTATGTTTTCGCTTCGGAGCCAAGAGAACCTCTTCACTCCTGAAAGCCATTCTCACTGTTTCAAGACTCTTCGAGAACGAGCGTCCTCTTCAGTGTTGGTGTGACGGCGGTACCCAGCGAGATTCTGCATCGCCTGCGATCTGAGCAGTGGTCTGCCAGACTTTGCGCTTCTCCCTGGTCGCTTCAGCGTTGAAAGAGTGAATTTCCTCCTCTCATTGAAAGAGCTGCACGCGCACGTCTTTTTAAAGACGGTTCGCCCGTGTTCTTCTGGGTGTGGTTGATTTCTGTCGTCATCTGATGGTCACGATCGCTACTTTGTATGCCTGGGCATTTCAGCATGCAGCAGCAGCGTTCGTGGATGACTCATGTTCCTTTTGTGGGAACATGACCATCTCTACACTGAGGTCGAGACTCAATGATCTCACTTGAGTGAGAGTCCCGGTCCCCCCCGCTCGATCGGTTTCCTCCATAGGGGGCCCGTCGACCCGGGGACCTGGTGATTTTACGGTGATGGTGTGGGACAAAGCCCCGACGATTCCTCGGGCCACACCTCCCGCCTCAGTGCGAGAGCCAGCGAGCGTTAGTTCGATTCAGTCGGTTGCTTCTTCGGTGGCACCGGCTGCTTCAGGCAGCGCTCCAGATGATGATGCGATGTCGATCACAGCATCACTAGGCGGGCTTGACTCCTCGGGAAGTGAGGATGCGGCCGCGTTGCCTCCCTCGGGAGCGTCAGCGCCGCCGTGTCTGATCCCGCGATGATGGCCGTGCTATCTCGGGCCTCCGTGAGCATCGGGTGGGGGTGGAACTCCGCCCTATCCCGATCTCTCGCGGCTGAATAATTGGTTTTTGGGTAACGCTGCCGCCTTACGGCCACGGCCAACCCCAATTTCCTTTTTTTCCCCGAGTTGCATGCAGAACTGACACGCACTAAAAAATAAATAATTAAAAAAAAAAAAAAAAGCGTGCTTCAGTTGCCCGCCCTTCCTCCCCTCGGCGATGCGGCTGTCTGTGGGTACGCTGGGGCTCCCCCGGTCAACCGGCGGTTGCTCTCAGATGCCCCTCCAAAGCCTATGGGTTCTCGTCGTCTATGACGGCGCGATTCTGTAGAGCGGCGGGACAGGCAGCCTCCGCCCTGCATATGATGAGCACCTACAAAGCTAGCTGCTCAGGAATGTGCACGAGGAGGTGACGGACCAAGCGAGCTGCGAGCCTGCCGCCTACCTTGCCCTTAAACGGGTCACGGAGGCGGTCGCTCGCTCCCTTGGTCAGGTGATGCCCACCGCTGTGGTCCAGGAGCATCATAATGTTCGGCGGTGCGGTCCAGGACTTTGTCCAGCAGTTCTCGACCGCCTAGGAGCAGACGAAGGCGGTTTCTCTGCCCCGACGGCCAGCTGCTGCCTCCAACCAGCCGTCGGCTCAGACGCCTCCGCCAGCTCGCCGCCGAGGACGCCCCCCTGCGGCTCCCTTCCCTCCCACGCGGCCCCAGCAGCAGCCTTCAGCCGGTTCGCGTCTCGGAGGAGGCCACAGGTAAGCGTCCCCCCCCTCAGGCCGTGTGCCCCGCTAAACGCCAGGCGAAGCGATGTTCCTGAGGCGGGCCGCTCAGTGATAGTGTCATGGTTTTTCTCAGGAGGCGGTAGCAGGGCCCCTCCTTCCCCGGTGGAGGGCCGGTGGAGAATCTTTTGTTCTAGCTAGCTCCCTGAGCTGGTTGAGGAAAAGCTGACACTGTCATTGAGCACACAGACGGGAATGAGCGCGCATGACGTCCAGTGCGTCGCCCCATTCATTCCTCTCTGTCTCTGAGGACGCGGAAGGGTGCGTGTGTCGTCCCCGGGCTACGCCAATCCCTTCCCCCTCTATCGCCAGACCCCCGGCAGAACAGACCCCCGTGGAACGCTCTGCCTTCCCTGGTCTCTTCTGTCGAGGAGCGGGCTTCGACGGTGCATCCGGACGGGGTAACTCCTGCACGCATGCCGGTCGACCCGCCTCGCTGCCCCTCCGGGGGGACGTCTGTGGTTCGTATGACCCCACTGGCTCACTTCCTGGAAGCCTGGCTAGCGCTTCCTGGGCTGTCCCGCTGGGTCATCAGAACAATCAGATTCGGCTACGCGATTCAGTTCGCACGGTCTCCTCCCCGTTTCAGGGGAGTTCGCTCCACGATGGTCGGTGGCAACACCCCGGTCATGAGAGCGGAGATTGCGACCCTGCTGGCGAAGGGTGCAATCGAGACGGTCCCTCCAGCCGAGATGAGGTCCGGGTTTTACAGCCCCTACTTCATTGTCCCCAAAAAGACCGGTGGGTTACGACCGATCCTGGACCTGCGCATTTTGAACCGTTCTCTCCAACGACTACCGTTCAAAATGCTCACAGCCAAACGCATTCTCGAATGCGTTCAGTTTCAGGATTGGTTTGCAGCGATCGACCTGAAGGACGCGTACTTCCATGTCTCCTTTTTGCCTCGACACAGACCGTTTCTTCGGTTTGCTTTCGAGGGCCAGGCATATCAGTACACGGTTCTCCCATTCAGGTTAGCTCTGTCCCCTCGCGTCTTCACGAAGATCGTCGAGGCAGCCCTTGTTCCCCTTCGCGAGCACGGGGTTCGCTTCCTGAACTATCTCGACGACTGGCTGATACTGGCACACTCTCGAGCTCAGGTTTGCGAACACAGAGACCTGGTGCTCCGGCACCTAGCCCGTCTGGGCCTTCGGGTCAACCGGGAAAAGAGCAAACTTTGCCCCGTGCAGAGGATCTCTTTTCTCGGCATGGAGATAGACTCGGTCGCCATGTCCGCGCAGCTCACGAACGAGCGCGCGCACTCACTGCTGACTTGTCTTTGACAGTTTGAGGGCAAGAGTGCGGTTCCACTGAAACTATTTCAGAGGCTCCTGGGGCATATTGCATCCGTGGCCGCGGTAACGCCGCTCGGTTTGCTTCATATGAGACCGCTTCAGCTGTGGCTTCGCGATCGAGTCCCGAGGTGGGCATGGCATCGCGGTTCGCTCCGAGTTCCAGTGACTCCAGCGTGCCGCCGAACCTTCTTCCCGTGGTCGAACCTCAGCTTCTTACGGACCGGTGTCCCTATCCAGCGGGTTTCCAGGCATCTCGTTGTCTCCACGGATGCATCTACCACGGGTTGGGGTGCCATGTGCAATGGGCGTGCAGCCGCCGGTTACGAGAGACGAGAGAACAAAGTTTAGGCAGTTTCTCAAACATAGGCGATAACACCATACAAACAGAACAAGACACTACAATAATTTACTCCATCTTAATACTATTCACAAAAGGTCTTGTGTCAGAAAACAGCAAATGTGCTTTTACATTTTTTGTTAAAACTTTAAAGTAAGATTATCCTTTAAAAAGTGTAATACAAATCGTAAAGAGTATTTGATTTTTGGGGGAACGTTGCAAGCTAGTGTCATTAAACTTTATCTTTTTAAGGGGAATTAAATATTTTTTAAAACTTATTTCATTAGCTAAAATCAATGTCTATAAATATGATCTCATTGGTGTAAAATTAGCTCTGACAATGATCTGACGGGTGAGTCACAGGGCTGCCGTGTCGTTCCCCCATCTTGAAAAACTATAATAACGGAGAGGGACAAAAAAGCACTAGTCCACCGCACCGCGTTTTCATTGAGAGCCGGCTGACTGAAACGGACGCAAGGAGGTCAGTGAGAGGCGCTTGAAAGGCTGCACTGCTGCACGATACTTCATAATGCAATCCTCATCGCCATGATAATGCTTAAAAATTGAATCTAAAAGGAAGGGTGACCGGCAAATTTAAAAACAAGGGTGAATGTCGGGACAGCTTTTCCCAGGTGGATAGAGGTAATGAAGGAGAAAGACTTTGAACAGAACGTAGAAGTCCTGCTTTCTTATCGACAGTTAAGTCAATGGTCTAAATTACAAGCTTTTTCATTCCGTGGTTGTGTAATTGATTATATAGACGGCGTAACGGTAGAATGTGTATAGTTAAACTCGAAAAAGTGCTATTGGACGACATGTCCTAGCTTCTTGGCACATAACGGTCACCGTAATCACAACACGCATTTAAAAAAAAACGCGGCGCTAGAGAGTACTATGCGTTTGAATGGCAAATAAATTTCACCGCTAGATGGGTGAAATTCCTACACGGCGTGCCTTTTAAGGACGAAGCTGTAGGGTCTTTAACAAAAAGCCTCCAAAATGGAGGAGGTCAAAGGGCATGTTTCTGCTATAGAATCATCGGCTCTCCACAAAGTCTGTTCATGTCGTCAACACCAAAAAGCTGACATTTGAAAATTCTACATATATTTTGTGTAGATAACCGATAGTATATTCTCAGTGAAGGGTTTCACTTGTGTCTTTTTCCACAATGAATAAGGATAGTTTGGGAGATACAAGAAAAGTAAAAATGATATATATTATACGTACAAATGGTCATAGCTACCGTAGAAAAAGTAAGATCATGCTTTGAATTAAGATGAGTAAATTAAATATTCGGTCAAGACCAACTTTACTTATGTTGCATCATGGACAACACTGCGTCTCTGAAAATGTGTGGTGATTTTCTAAATGATACAGCTTAATCTAAATAAGTGCAACGTAGAGTCGTGTGATTTCTTTTAAAACAACAAAAACAAACTTTGACAACTTGTTTCATGTGGCATGGACAAAAATAATGTTTTCAATATTTAGTAGAAATAAGATCTAAGACGCCAAAGCACAGTTTTTTGCTTTAATTTTCTTACATTTTAGTATAAATAATAGCTTTGGTTAAATTTATCGAAACCCATTTATATCATACAGAAGTCTTGTAAGATAAACAGATGATAGGACTTTAATAAAAAATTTAAACAGTCTTTTAATTTTAAAAGATCTAATTGAAACTTTTAAGATTATGGTTTTAAGTGAATTTAGAATAAAACTCTGAAAAGTAGACTAGCATTGCATACGCTGTGACATAATTGTGGTCCAGTGGCTCATCTGGCCTGTAACTCCTCCGTCTCTGTGAGGGTCTGAACCTTCATCTCACCCTATCACTAACGGAAATGAGAGGTCTTTGTTTATGACAGCTTAAACTATTTGCTTTTGCATAGTCTTTATCATTGCCTAGATCTAGTTTGCATAGAATGAGTTTTTTGTAATTATACATGTAATTGATATATTCTTTAGATAAAACTATGTTTAATTTGTACAAATACATTTTAGTAACATATGTGTTATTATTCATCATAGAGTTATATATCATTTAATTTATAATCATTTGATTTAAAAATAGAGATTGTATGCTTTGTGAGTGCAAAACAGCTTTATTATAAATTATATTCAATTATTTATTGAAAATGTAAAAATCCAGTTCCCTTTCGTAGTCACTTCGAGTTACGTCAGAAGTGACGGAGATTGGGGGTTTCGCATAGAAAGCCAATCCTCTTCGAGTATTTAAAAACGAGCCAATGGCATGCAATGCCTTGGGGCTGCGGAAATTTGCATAGCGTACTCCGCCCTACTCCGTGAGTATAAAAGGAGGAAGTGAACGCAACCGCAGTATGTTTTCGCTTCGGAGCCAAGAGAACCTCTTCACTCCTGAAAGCCATTCTCACTGTTTCAAGACTCTTCGAGAACGAGCGTCCTCTTCAGTGTTGGTGTGACGGCGGTACCCAGCGAGATTCTGCATCGCCTGCGATCTGAGCAGTGGTCTGCCAGACTTTGCGCTTCTCCCTGGTCGCTTCAGCGTTGAAAGAGTGAATTTCCTCCTCTCATTGAAAGAGCTGCACGCGCACGTCTTTTTAAAGACGGTTCGCCCGTGTTCTTCTGGGTGTGGTTGATTTCTGTCGTCATCTGATGGTCACGATCGCTACTTTGTATGCCTGGGCATTTCAGCATGCAGCAGCAGCGTTCGTGGATGACTCATGTTCCTTTTGTGGGAACATGACCATCTCTACACTGAGGTCGAGACTCAATGATCTCACTTGAGTGAGAGTCCCGGTCCCCCCCGCTCGATCGGTTTCCTCCATAGGGGGCCCGTCGACCCGGGGACCTGGTGATTTTACGGTGATGGTGTGGGACAAAGCCCCGACGATTCCTCGGGCCACACCTCCCGCCTCAGTGCGAGAGCCAGCGAGCGTTAGTTCGATTCAGTCGGTTGCTTCTTCGGTGGCACCGGCTGCTTCAGGCAGCGCTCCAGATGATGATGCGATGTCGATCACAGCATCACTAGGCGGGCTTGACTCCTCGGGAAGTGAGGATGCGGCCGCGTTGCCTCCCTCGGGAGCGTCAGCGCCGCCGTGTCTGATCCCGCGATGATGGCCGTGCTATCTCGGGCCTCCGTGAGCATCGGGTGGGGGTGGAACTCCGCCCTATCCCGATCTCTCGCGGCTGAATAATTGGTTTTTGGGTAACGCTGCCGCCTTACGGCCACGGCCAACCCCAATTTCCTTTTTTTCCCCGAGTTGCATGCAGAACTGACACGCACTAAAAAATAAATAATTAAAAAAAAAAAAAAAAGCGTGCTTCAGTTGCCCGCCCTTCCTCCCCTCGGCGATGCGGCTGTCTGTGGGTACGCTGGGGCTCCCCCGGTCAACCGGCGGTTGCTCTCAGATGCCCCTCCAAAGCCTATGGGTTCTCGTCGTCTATGACGGCGCGATTCTGTAGAGCGGCGGGACAGGCAGCCTCCGCCCTGCATATGATGAGCACCTACAAAGCTAGCTGCTCAGGAATGTGCACGAGGAGGTGACGGACCAAGCGAGCTGCGAGCCTGCCGCCTACCTTGCCCTTAAACGGGTCACGGAGGCGGTCGCTCGCTCCCTTGGTCAGGTGATGCCCACCGCTGTGGTCCAGGAGCATCATAATGTTCGGCGGTGCGGTCCAGGACTTTGTCCAGCACTTCTCGACCGCCTAGGAGCAGACGAAGGCGGTTTCTCTGCCCCGACGGCCAGCTGCTGCCTCCAACAAGCCGTCGGCTCAGACGCCTCCGCCAGCTCGCCGCCGAGGACGCCCCCCTGCGGCTCCCTTCCCTCCCACGCGGCCCCAGCAGCAGCCTTCAGCCGGTTCGCGTCTCGGAGGAGGCCACAGGTAAGCGTCCCCCCCCTCAGGCCGTGTGCCCCGCTAAACGCCAGGCGAAGCGATGTTCCTGAGGCGGGCCGCTCAGTGATAGTGTCATGGTTTTTCTCAGGAGGCGGTAGCAGGGCCCCTCCTTCCCCGGTGGAGGGCCGGTGGAGAATCTTTTGTTCTAGCTAGCTCCCTGAGCTGGTTGAGGAAAAGCTGACACTGTCATTGAGCACACAGACGGGAATGAGCGCGCACGACGTCCAGTGCGTCGCCCCATTCATTCCTCTCTGTCTCTGAGGACGCGGAAGGGTGCGTGTGTCGTCCCCGGGCTACGCCAATCCCTTCCCCCTCTATCGCCAGACCCCCGGCAGAACAGACCCCCGTGGAACGCTCTGCCTTCCCTGGTCTCTTCTGTCGAGGAGCGGGCTTCGACGGTGCATCCGGACGGGGTAACTCCTGCACGCATGCCGGTCGACCCGCCTCGCTGCCCCTCCGGGGGGACGTCTGTGGTTCGTATGACCCCACTGGCTCACTTCCTGGAAGCCTGGCTAGCGCTTCCTGGGCTGTCCCGCTGGGTCATCAGAACAATCAGATTCGGCTACGCGATTCAGTTCGCACGGTCTCCTCCCCGTTTCAGGGGAGTTCGCTCCACGATGGTCGGTGGCAACACCCCGGTCATGAGAGCGGAGATTGCGACCCTGCTGGCGAAGGGTGCAATCGAGACGGTCCCTCCAGCCGAGATGAGGTCCGGGTTTTACAGCCCCTACTTCATTGTCCCCAAAAAGACCGGTGGGTTACGACCGATCCTGGACCTGCGCATTTTGAACCGTTCTCTCCAACGACTACCGTTCAAAATGCTCACAGCCAAACGCATTCTCGAATGCGTTCAGTTTCAGGATTGGTTTGCAGCGATCGACCTGAAGGACGCGTACTTCCATGTCTCCTTTTTGCCTCGACACAGACCGTTTCTTCGGTTTGCTTTCGAGGGCCAGGCATATCAGTACACGGTTCTCCCATTCAGGTTAGCTCTGTCCCCTCGCGTCTTCACGAAGATCGTCGAGGCAGCCCTTGTTCCCCTTCGCGAGCACGGGGTTCGCTTCCTGAACTATCTCGACGACTGGCTGATACTGGCACACTCTCGAGCTCAGGTTTGCGAACACAGAGACCTGGTGCTCCGGCACCTAGCCCGTCTGGGCCTTCGGGTCAACCGGGAAAAGAGCAAACTTTGCCCCGTGCAGAGGATCTCTTTTCTCGGCATGGAGATAGACTCGGTCGCCATGTCCGCGCAGCTCACGAACGAGCGCGCGCACTCACTGCTGACTTGTCTTTGACAGTTTGAGGGCAAGAGTGCGGTTCCACTGAAACTATTTCAGAGGCTCCTGGGGCATATTGCATCCGTGGCCGCGGTAACGCCGCTCGGTTTGCTTCATATGAGACCGCTTCAGCTGTGGCTTCGCGATCGAGTCCCGAGGTGGGCATGGCATCGCGGTTCGCTCCGAGTTCCAGTGACTCCAGCGTGCCGCCGAACCTTCTTCCCGTGGTCGAACCTCAGCTTCTTACGGACCGGTGTCCCTATCCAGCGGGTTTCCAGGCATCTCGTTGTCTCCACGGATGCATCTACCACGGGTTGGGGTGCCATGTGCAATGGGCGTGCAGCCGCCGGTTACGAGAGACGAGAGAACAAAGTTTAGGCAGTTTCTCAAACATAGGCGATAACACCATACAAACAGAACAAGACACTACAATAATTTACTCCATCTTAATACTATTCACAAAAGGTCTTGTGTCAGAAAACAGCAAATGTGCTTTTACATTTTTTGTTAAAACTTTAAAGTAAGATTATCCTTTAAAAAGTGTAATACAAATCGTAAAGAGTATTTGATTTTTGGGGGAACGTTGCAAGCTAGTGTCATTAAACTTTATCTTTTTAAGGGGAATTAAATATTTTTTAAAACTTATTTCATTAGCTAAAATCAATGTCTATAAATATGATCTCATTGGTGTAAAATTAGCTCTGACAATGATCTGACGGGTGAGTCACAGGGCTGCCGTGTCGTTCCCCCATCTTGAAAAACTATAATAACGGAGAGGGACAAAAAAGCACTAGTCCACCGCACCGCGTTTTCATTGAGAGCCGGCTGACTGAAACGGACGCAAGGAGGTCAGTGAGAGGCGCTTGAAAGGCTGCACTGCTGCACGATACTTCATAATGCAATCCTCATCGCCATGATAATGCTTAAAAATTGAATCTAAAAGGAAGGGTGACCGGCAAATTTAAAAACAAGGGTGAATGTCGGGACAGCTTTTCCCAGGTGGATAGAGGTAATGAAGGAGAAAGACTTTGAACAGAACGTAGAAGTCCTGCTTTCTTATCGACAGTTAAGTCAATGGTCTAAATTACAAGCTTTTTCATTCCGTGGTTGTGTAATTGATTATATAGACGGCGTAACGGTAGAATGTGTATAGTTAAACTCGAAAAAGTGCTATTGGACGACATGTCCTAGCTTCTTGGCACATAACGGTCACCGTAATCACAACACGCATTTAAAAAAAAACGCGGCGCTAGAGAGTACTATGCGTTTGAATGGCAAATAAATTTCACCGCTAGATGGGTGAAATTCCTACACGGCGTGCCTTTTAAGGACGAAGCTGTAGGGTCTTTAACAAAAAGCCTCCAAAATGGAGGAGGTCAAAGGGCATGTTTCTGCTATAGAATCATCGGCTCTCCACAAAGTCTGTTCATGTCGTCAACACCAAAAAGCTGACATTTGAAAATTCTACATATATTTTGTGTAGATAACCGATAGTATATTCTCAGTGAAGGGTTTCACTTGTGTCTTTTTCCACAATGAATAAGGATAGTTTGGGAGATACAAGAAAAGTAAAAATGATATATATTATACGTACAAATGGTCATAGCTACCGTAGAAAAAGTAAGATCATGCTTTGAATTAAGATGAGTAAATTAAATATTCGGTCAAGACCAACTTTACTTATGTTGCATCATGGACAACACTGCGTCTCTGAAAATGTGTGGTGATTTTCTAAATGATACAGCTTAATCTAAATAAGTGCAACGTAGAGTCGTGTGATTTCTTTTAAAACAACAAAAACAAACTTTGACAACTTGTTTCATGTGGCATGGACAAAAATAATGTTTTCAATATTTAGTAGAAATAAGATCTAAGACGCCAAAGCACAGTTTTTTGCTTTAATTTTCTTACATTTTAGTATAAATAATAGCTTTGGTTAAATTTATCGAAACCCATTTATATCATACAGAAGTCTTGTAAGATAAACAGATGATAGGACTTTAATAAAAAATTTAAACAGTCTTTTAATTTTAAAAGATCTAATTGAAACTTTTAAGATTATGGTTTTAAGTGAATTTAGAATAAAACTCTGAAAAGTAGACTAGCATTGCATACGCTGTGACATAATTGTGGTCCAGTGGCTCATCTGGCCTGTAACTCCTCCGTCTCTGTGAGGGTCTGAACCTTCATCTCACCCTATCACTAACGGAAATGAGAGGTCTTTGTTTATGACAGCTTAAACTATTTGCTTTTGCATAGTCTTTATCATTGCCTAGATCTAGTTTGCATAGAATGAGTTTTTTGTAATTATACATGTAATTGATATATTCTTTAGATAAAACTATGTTTAATTTGTACAAATACATTTTAGTAACATATGTGTTATTATTCATCATAGAGTTATATATCATTTAATTTATAATCATTTGATTTAAAAATAGAGATTGTATGCTTTGTGAGTGCAAAACAGCTTTATTATAAATTATATTCAATTATTTATTGAAAATGTAAAAATCCAGTTCCCTTTCGTAGTCACTTCGAGTTACGTCAGAAGTGACGGAGATTGGGGGTTTCGCATAGAAAGCCAATCCTCTTCGAGTATTTAAAAACGAGCCAATGGCATGCAATGCCTTGGGGCTGCGGAAATTTGCATAGCGTACTCCGCCCTACTCCGTGAGTATAAAAGGAGGAAGTGAACGCAACCGCAGTATGTTTTCGCTTCGGAGCCAAGAGAACCTCTTCACTCCTGAAAGCCATTCTCACTGTTTCAAGACTCTTCGAGAACGAGCGTCCTCTTCAGTGTTGGTGTGACGGCGGTACCCAGCGAGATTCTGCATCGCCTGCGATCTGAGCAGTGGTCTGCCAGACTTTGCGCTTCTCCCTGGTCGCTTCAGCGCTGAAAGAGTGAATTTCCTCCTCTCATTGAAAGAGCTGCACGCGCACGTCTTTTTAAAGACGGTTCGCCCGTGTTCTTCTGGGTGTGGTTGATTTCTGTCGTCATCTGATGGTCACGATCGCTACTTTGTATGCCTGGGCATTTCAGCATGCAGCAGCAGCGTTCGTGGATGACTCATGTTCCTTTTGTGGGAACATGACCATCTCTACACTGAGGTCGAGACTCAATGATCTCACTTGAGTGAGAGTCCCGGTCCCCCCCCGCTCGATCGGTTTCCTCCATAGGGGGCCCGTCGACCCGGGGACCTGGTGATTTTACGGTGATGGTGTGGGACAAAGCCCCGACGATTCCTCGGGCCACACCTCCCGCCTCAGTGCGAGAGCCAGCGAGCGTTAGTTCGATTCAGTCGGTTGCTTCTTCGGTGGCACCGGCTGCTTCAGGCAGCGCTCCAGATGATGATGCGATGTCGATCACAGCATCACTAGGCGGGCTTGACTCCTCGGGAAGTGAGGATGCGGCCGCGTTGCCTCCCTCGGGAGCGTCAGCGCCGCCGTGTCTGATCCCGCGATGATGGCCGTGCTATCTCGGGCCTCCGTGAGCATCGGGTGGGGGTGGAACTCCGCCCTATCCCGATCTCTCGCGGCTGAATAATTGGTTTTTGGGTAACGCTGCCGCCTTACGGCCACGGCCAACCCCAATTTCCTTTTTTTCCCCGAGTTGCATGCAGAACTGACACGCACTAAAAAAAAAAAAAAAAAAAAAAAAAGCGTGCTTCAGTTGCCCGTCCTTCCTCCCCTCGGCGATGCGGCTGTCTGTGGGTACGCTGGGGCTCCCCCGGTCAACCGGCGGTTGCTCTCAGATGCCCCTCCAAAGCCTATGGGTTCTCGTCGTCTATGACGGCGCGATTCTGTAGAGCGGCGGGACAGGCAGCCTCCGCCCTGCATATGATGAGCACCTACAAAGCTAGCTGCTCAGGAATGTGCACGAGGAGGTGACGGACCAAGCGAGCTGCGAGCCTGCCGCCTACCTTGCCCTTAAACGGGTCACGGAGGCGGTCGCTCGCTCCCTTGGTCAGGTGATGCCCACCGCTGTGGTCCAGGAGCATCATAATGTTCGGCGGTGCGGTCCAGGACTTTGTCCAGCACTTCTCGACCGCCTAGGAGCAGACGAAGGCGGTTTCTCTGCCCCGACGGCCAGCTGCTGCCTCCAACAAGCCGTCGGCTCAGACGCCTCCGCCAGCTCGCCGCCGAGGACGCCCCCCTGCGGCTCCCTTCCCTCCCACGCGGCCCCAGCAGCAGCCTTCAGCCGGTTCGCGTCTCGGAGGAGGCCACAGGTAAGCGTCCCCCCCCTCAGGCCGTGTGCCCCGCTAAACGCCAGGCGAAGCGATGTTCCTGAGGCGGGCCGCTCAGTGATAGTGTCATGGTTTTTCTCAGGAGGCGGTAGCAGGGCCCCTCCTTCCCCGGTGGAGGGCCGGTGGAGAATCTTTTGTTCTAGCTAGCTCCCTGAGCTGGGAGCTAGCTAGACGTTACGTCACTTCTGACGTAACGTCTCCGTTCCCTACTCAGGGAACGAGGGTTACATACGTAACCGAGACGTTTTCTCTGACGGTACTGTTTTAGGTGTATGGTATAGAATACGCAGTTACAGTACAAAAATTGTTATGGCTATATTAATAAAAATACTTTTAGGTCGGCATTAAACAAAATCATTAGAGTAATCTTTAAAAGAAATAGAAGATATGAATGTATTAAAACTATAAAGATTTAATTTAAACAATCTTTTCATTTTAAAAGCTTGAAACTTTTACGATTATGATTTGAAATAATTCTAGTACGATATATGTAATTTTTTATTTATTTATAGAAAATGTAAAATGCAGTTTTCTCTGACGGTTGTGTTTTACGTGTACGGTATAGAATACGCGGTTACAGTACAAACATTGTTATGGCTATATTAATAAAAATTATACTTTTTGGTCGCCAATAAACAAAATCATTAGAGTAATCTTTTCATTTTAAATGCTTGAAACTTTTACGATTATGATTCAAAATAATTCTAGTACGAACAAACTTTGACTCTGGAAAGGCGATGTACAGAGACTCATCTGCTCTGTCACTATCCTGAGGCTAATGGGTGGCCGGCCTTTGGCATCACAGTTTCTAAAATGTCTTCATTGGTGCTCTCGCACTAAAGATAGACCTATGTGGTGATTTTCGCAGAGATACTACTTAAGGAATTATTGAACATTTCACACAATGTGTGAGATGACTTGTGAGAGATCGAATTTTTTACATGCACCCTGATAAATAAAAATATAGTCAAGTTTTTCCATAGACCGCTGATGTAGCATATTTGTTTTATGAATTAATTTAATTTATTTTAAAACATCTGGTATTTTTAAAAGATATCATTTAAACTTTTAATGATTATATACTATGAAGTAAGATTAACACTAATCAAACATATGGAATGTCTCCGCTGAACCGACACAGACACAATGCATGTCTGTAAAGCGAGGGGGAGAGAGAATCCCTTGTGGGAGATCTTAGTAAGACATTTACTTTTGAAATGAACGATAAAAGCATTTAATTTATATACTTTTAAATGAACAATGTTGTTCAACTTCAACTCAGTTAGTGTGAAATAATAATAATTTTGTAAATTACTAGATGTAAATTTATAACTATTTTCATTTATATAGAGCATAATGTTTAGTGTGAAATATATGATATATATTGTCCTCACTTAAAGGGGGTATAATGTAACACACACACAGAAAATAAGTGTGAGTAAAGCGTCCCCAAAATATTATCCTATCACAGAATTTGTTACTAGACCTAAAGAGTTTATTCGACTGGTGATACCACACTTTCAAATGAAGATTTCTATAGAACCTAAAGAGGTCCACCTTGGTTTTAAAAGCATTAGTTTCACATGTGGGAGAAAAAGTCAATCCTTTTGAAAGCACATTCACAGAGTCTTGAGTTACTATAGTTTTAGAAATGTTGATTACCGTACATTCTTCCTTTGGTTCCGACCTCTCCCTCTTCGGATTTTTTTCTTCTTCCTCCTCCCTTCCAAGTCGATTGTCGACCTCGAGCTGTTGAGTGTGGTTGGTCCTCCAGAAAAACCTCAGATACATGTGTAGCGTCAGATTCCTCTCCACTTGTACTTCGGTTGAAAGATACAAATCGAGTCGATCGAGGTCTTCAAAAACCACGTTGGAATCTTCGGAACCAAAGGAAGAATGTACGGTAATCAACATTTCTAAAACTATATTAACTCAAGACTCTGTGAATGTGCTTTCAAAAGGATTGACTTTTTCTCCCACATGTGAAACTAATGCTTTTAAAACCAAGGTGGACCTCTTTAGGTTCTATAGAAATCTTCATTTGAAAGTGTGGTATCACCAGTCGAATAAACTCTTTAACAGCACACCTGAATTGAGTTTGAACACTGCTCATGATACCAGGAGACAAGTCAAATTCAAGCCTAAGTCAAACTTTGTGCCTATGAGTTCTAATCCCACTTTGATTGCGTTTACCAAAAAGGTCTCTCATGATGTAGATAATATGTTTGACAACAGATGGAAAAAAATGAAACACAATCTCTCGAAACGCGAAAGAGATGCATTGAGTTCTCTAATAAAGAATGAGCATATAATTATAAAACCTGCTGACAAAGGGGGTGCAGTTGTAGTAATTGACAAATGTTCATATATTATTGAAGCTCAAAGACAACTAGGAAATAATTATGAACAATTGCAGAGAAATCCAATTATGAAAATGAAAAACGAATTGAGGGACATTTTATCCTTTGGTAGAGACCACAAATGGATCTCAGACAATGAATTTGTGTTTCTAATGAATGAGAATCCCCAAATTCCATGTTTCTACATGTTGCCTAAGATCCATAAGAATTTAGAACATCCTGAGGGTAGACCCATCATCTCAGGCAATGGATCGTTGACTGAGCCCTGCTCTCAATTTGTGGACTCTTTTATAAAACCTTTAGTGCGGGATCTCCCTTCTTTCATTGAAGACACTACTGATGTGTTATGTAAACTTATGAACATCACAGATGTAAAAAATTGTTATTTGGTGACTTTAGATGTAGCCTCCCTATACACCAATATTAAACATCAGGAAGGCCTTTTAGCCTTACAACATTTTTTGGTACATAGATCGGAGACGTCACCGCCCAACCATTTTTTACTTTCTCTCACAGAATGAATTTTACATAATAATGTGTTCCTCTTCCAAGACAATTTCTTTAGACAGCTTAAGGGCACAGCGATGGGTGCATGTTTTGCTCCTAACTATGCCAATTTATTTTTAGGTCACTGGGAAGAGCAATACATATATAATCGATCTAGTAACAAATTCTGTGATAGGATAATATTTTGGGGACGCTTTATCGATGATATTCTCTTTGTTTGGTCTAGGAATGAGGAAGACCTTTTGCAGTTTCATGAGTACATCAATACAACAAACCCAAATATAAAATTATCAATTGAACATTCAAAATCATCAAAAAATTTTTGGTTTTAAAAGCATTAGTTTCACATGTGGGAGAAAAAGTCAATCCTTTTGAAAGCACATTCACAGAGTCTTGAGTTAATATAGTTTTAGAAATGTTGATTACCGTACATTCTTCCTTTGGTTCCGAAGATTCCAACGTGGTTTTTGAAGACCTCGATCGACTCGATTTGTATCTTTCAACCGAAGTACAAGTGGAAAGGAATCTGACGCTACACATGTATCTGAGGATTTTCTGGAGGACCAACCACACTCAACAGCTTGAGGTCGACAATCGACTTGGAAGGGAGGAGGAAGAAGAAAAAAATCCGAAGAGGGAGAGGTCGGAACCAAAGGAAGAATGTACGGTAATCAACATTTCTAAAACTATATTAACTCAAGACTCTGTGAATGTGCTTTCAAAAGGATTGACTTTTTCTCCCACATGTGAAACTAATGCTTTTAAAACCAAGGTGGACCTCTTTAGGTTCTATAGAAATCTTCATTTGAAAGTGTGGTATCACCAGTCGAATAAACTCTTTAAGTCTAGTAACAAATTCTGTGATAGGATAATATTTTGGGGACGCTTTATGGATGATATTCTCTTGGTTTGGTCTGGGAATGAGGAAGACCTTTTGCAGTTTCATGAGTACATCAATACAACAAACCCAAATATAAAATTATCAATTGAACATTCAAAATTATCAATAAATTTCTTGGATTTGACTATCTCCATAGATGATAATAATCTCTTGTATACAACTATATATAGAAAAAGCACAGATAGAAACACTTTATTGAGGGCTGACAGTTTCCATCCAAGAAGCCTGAAAGATAACATTACATTTGGACAATTTCAGCGTCTTAGACGCATCTGTAACAAAGATTCTGATTTCGAAAAGCAGGCTCAAGATATGACATTAAGGGTTAGGGCTAGGGGCTACTCGCCAACGATAATAAAAAAAGCACTAACAAAAGCGCGCTCCGTAACACGCTCTGACCTACTAAAAAAGAAGAAGAAGAGGAAAGACATGGCTAAAAACAACTCTAGACCTGTCTTTGTTACCCAATATAGTAGTGGTGCTTTTGAAATGAAACAAATAATTAAGTCCAATTGGGGGTTAATTCAAAGTGATCCTATTCTGAAAAACGTTTTTCCAGAGACGCCTATAACTGTGTTCAAGAAGGCACCATCCATAAGGGACAAACTTGTAAGAAGCTACCTTCCAGGTCCTAAACAAAAAACATGGTTACAAAAAGGTTTGTTGGGAACCTATAGATGTGGGTCTTGCAGTCATTGTGAAGGTGTAATTCAGAGTAAGATTTTTTGTGATTTGAGAACGCAGAAAGAATTCAAAACAAATGGTTTCATTAATTGTAACTCTGAATATGTGGTCTACCGCCTACAATGCCCATGTGGGTGTTTCTATGTGGGCAGAACTAAAAGAAAATTAAAAGAGCGTTTTTATGAACACAAATACGCAATACGAGTTAACAACGAGGATTACCCTATGGCCAAACACTATAAAGCAAAGCAGTACATCATAGTGACCCATCATCCTTAAAAATCCAGGGCATTGAAATTAATAAAAAAAATCAATATGCGGAGGTGACATTTTAAAACAGTTATTGCAACGTGAAACCTTTTGGATATGGAATCTTAAAGCAATGGTCTATCCAGGTCTAAATGAGGAGATAGATTATAGACCTTTTTTGTGACTTTGTAATACTGTTCCTTTTTTGTGACTGCTTGTTTTTCATGTGTGGTGTATATGCATGAAAGTATATGCATATACCTGTTGCTTGTGTTTTAACTTTTATGTGACTAAAAACTTTAATGTTATAAATTATGTGGGAGATGTGTTCTCTCAATGTACACATGAGTGCATATGTATGTTCTTTGTTTTGTTGCTTGTATGTTTTTCATTTGATATTGTGATCAACAGATTTGTTCTTGAGAACTTTGTGAGAGACCTGACCTGGCAATGAATATATGAGTATAAATGCATGTTATATTTATTGTGATTTGTATTTTAGTGCTGGAAACTATGTGGGGGGTGTGTCTTGGCAATTGTCTGTGGATCTCTAATTGCCAGCACCTGTGTGTGTGCTCCTATTTGTGTGTCTTATATATTATGAACAGTTCCCTTTCTTAGTCACTTCGAGTTACGTCAGAAGTGACGGAGAATGGGGGTTTCGCATGAAAGCCAATCCTCTTCGAGTATTTAACAACGAGCCAATGGCATGCAATGCCTTGGGGCTGCGGAAATGTGCATAGCGTACTCCGCACTACTCCGTGAGTATAAAAGGAGGAAGTGAACGCAACCCCAGTATGTTTTCGCTTCGGAGCCAAGAGAACTCTTCACTCCTAAAGCCATTCTCACTGATCCAAAGACTCTTCGAGACGAGCGTCCTCTTCAGTGTTGGTGTGACGGCGGTACCCAGCGAGATTCTGCATCGCCTGCGATCTGAGCAGTGGTCTGCCAGACTTTGCGCTTCTCCCTGGTCGCCTCAGCGCTGAAAGAGTGAATTTCCTCCTCTCATTGAAAGAGCTGCACGTGGCACGTCTTTTTAAAGATGTCTCGCCCGTGTTCTTCTGGGTGCGGTCGATTCATGTCATCTTCTGATGGTCACGATCGCTGTTCTGCATGCCTGGGCATTCAGCATGCAGCAGCAGCGTTCGTGGATGACTCATGTTCTTTCTGTGGGAACATGACCATCTCAACACTGAGATCTAGACTCAATGATCTGACTAAAGTGAGAGTCCCCGTCCCCGCTACTCGATCAGCTTCTTCCACGAGAAGCTCGTCGATCCGCGGACAGGGTGATTTGTCGGTGACGGTGTGGAACAAAGCCCCGACGATTCCTCGGGCCACACCCCCCGCCCCAGTGTTAGAGCCAGCGAGCGCCGCTTCGATTCAGCCGTCTACGTCTTCGCAGGTACCGTCTGTTTCGTTCGGCGCTCCAGATGATGATGCGATGTCGATCGCGGCATCACAAGGCGGGCTTGATTCTTCGGGAGATGCGGATGCGGCTGCGTTTCCTCCCTCGGGAGTGCCAGCGTTGCCCGTGTCTGATCCCGAGTTGACGGCCATGCTTTCTCGGGCCGCCGTGAGTATCGGGTTAGAGTGGAACCCTCCGCCCTGCCCCGATCTCTCACGGATGGATAGTTGGTTTTTGGGCAAGGCTGCCGCCGCAAGGCCACAGCCAACCCCAATACCTTTTTTCCCCGAGCTGCATGCGGAGCTGACGCGCTCTTGGAAGGCTCCTTTGTCCTCTCGAGAGTGCGCTCTGATCTCCCCCGCCTTTCCTCCCCTCGATGGTGGGGCCGCCCGTGGGTACGCTGGGATGCCCCCGGTGGAGCGCTCTGTTGCGATGCAGCTGTGTCCACAGAGCGCCTCCTCCCGTGGTCCTCCTAAGCACCCATCCAAAGCCTGTAGGTTCTCGTCTGCTATGGCGGCGCGTTCCTATAGAGCGGCGGGACAGGCGGCCACCGCTTTGCATGCGATGAGCACCTTGCAGGTTTTCCAAGTCAAGTTGCTCAGAGATATGCACGAGGGCGGGACTGACCAATCGGCTTTCAACGAACTGCGAGCGGCCACAGACCTTGCTCTCCGGGCAACGAAGGTGGCGGCTCGCTCCGTTGGTCAGGTGATGGCCACTAGTGTGGTCCAGGAGCGCCATCTCTGGCTAAACCTCGCAGATACACAGGATGCCGAGCGGACTCGTCTGCTCGACGCCCCGTTATCTCAGGTTGGCCTTTTCGGCGGTGCAGTCGAGGACTTCGCCCAGCAGTTCTCGACTGCCCAGAAGCAGACGGAGGCGATCAAACATATTCTGCCCCGACGGCCAGCTGCTGCCTCCACCCAGCCGTCGGTACAGACGCCTCCCTCTGCTCGCCGCCGAGGACGCCCCCCTGCGGCTCCCCTCCCTCCCACGCGGCCCCAGCAGCAGCCTTCACCCGGGCCGCGGCGCGGAGGAGGCCGTAGGCAGGCAACACAGCCCCCTCAGCCCGCACGCCCCGCTAAACGCCAGGCTAAGCGACGTTCCTGACGGGGGCTGCTCAGTGATGAAGTCGAGTTTTTCCCAGGAGGCGGTAGCAGGCCCCCTCCTTCCCCCGGTGGAGGGCCGGGGGAGAATCTTTTGTTCTCAGCTCCCCGCTGCTCACCCACGGGTGGGCAGCACCCTGAGTTGGTTAAAGAAAAACTTGACATCATCACTGAGCACACAGACTGGAATGAGTACGCTCGACGTCCCAGTGCGTCAGCCCACTCATTCCTCTCTGTCTCTGAGGGTGCGGAGGCGAGCATGTGTCGTCCCTCGACTACGCCTCTCCCCTCCCCCTCTATCGCCAGACCCCCGGCAGAACAGACCCCCGTGGAACGCTGGTCCTTCCCTGGTCTCTTCTGTCGGGGAGCAGGCCTCCACTGTGCATCCGGGCGGGGTAACTCCTGCGCGCATGCCAGTCGACCCGCCTCGCTGCCCCTCCGGGGGGACGTCTGTCGTTCTCATGACCCCGCTGGTTCACTTCCTGGAAGCTTGGCTAGAGCTTCCCGGGCTGTCCCGCTGGGTCATCAGAATGATCAGATTCGGCTACGCGATTCAGTTCGCACGGTCTCCTCCCCGTTTCAGGGGAGTTCGCTCCACTATGGTCGGTGGCAATGCCCCGGTCATGAGAGCGGAGATTGCCACCCTGCTGGCGAAGGGTGCAATCGAGACGGTCCCTCCAGCCGAGATGAGGTCCGGGTTTTACAGCCCCTACTTCATTGTCCCCAAGAAGACCGGTGGGTTACGACCGATCCTGGATCTGCGCATTTTGAACCGTACTCTCCACCGACTACCGTTCAAAATGCTCACAGCCAAACGCATTTTCGAATGCGTTCGGCCTCAGGATTGGTTTGCAGCGATCGACCTGAAGGACGCGTACTTTCATGTCTCCATTTTGCCTCGACACAGACCGTTTCTTCGGTTTGCTTTCGAGGGCCAGGCATATCAGTACACGGTTCTCCCATTCGGGTTAGCTCTGTCCCCTCGCGTCTTCACGAAGATCGTCGAGGCAGCCCTTGTTCCCCTTCGCGAACACGGGGTTCGCATCCTGAACTATCTCGACGACTGGCTGATACTGGCACACTCTCGAGAACAGGTTTGCGAACACAGAGACCTGGTGCTCCGGCACCTAGCCCGTCTGGGCCTTCGGGTCAACCGGGAAAAGAGCAAACTTTGCCCCGTGCAGAGGATCTCTTTTCTCGGCATGGAGATAGACTCAGTCGCCATGTCCGCGCAGCTCACGAGCGAGCGCGCGCACTCACTGCTGACTTGTCTTCGACAGTTCGAGGGCAAGAGTGCGGTTCCACTGAAACTGTTTTAGAGGCTCCTGGGGCATATGGCATCCGCAGCCGCGGCAACGCCGCTCGGTTTGCTTCATATGAGACCGCTTCAGCTGTGGCTTCGCGATCGAGTCCCGAGGTGGGCATGGCATCGCGGCTTGCTCCGAGTTCCAGTGACTCCAGCGTGCCGTCGAACCTTCTTCCCGTGGTCGAACCTCAGCTTTTTGCGGGTCGGTGTCCCCCTTCAGCGAGTTTCCAGGCATCTCGTTGTCTCCACGGATGCATCCACCACGGGATGGGGTGCCATGTGCAATGGGCATGCAGCCGCGGGTTCCAGACCCCAGCGCCTCATGCACATCAATTGCCTCGAGCTGCTGGCAGTACGTCTGGCCCTGCACCGCTTTCGAGCGTTGCTCAGGGGTCAACACGTACTTGTCCGCTCAGACAACACGACTGCAGTAGCGTACATCAACCACCAGGGGGTCTACACTCACGCCGGTTGTCGCAGCTCGCCCGCCACCTCTTGTTATGGAGTCAGAAGCATCTGAGGTCCCTTCGTGCAGTGTACATTCCAGGAGATCGGAACCTGGCAGCCGACGAGCTGTCTCCGAACTCATGCTCCTTGCGAGAGCACCTCCTTGGCCTATTCCTCTGAGACAAAATCTACTCACTCAGAGACGGGGCACTCTGTGGCACCCTCGTCCCGAGCTCTGGAGACTGCACGTGTGGCTCCTGGACGGGACGAGGCAGGTTTGAGTTCGCTGCCACCTGCGGTGGCGGCAACCATCACTTCCGCTAGAGCGTCGTCCACGAGACACCTCTACGAGTTGAAGTGGAACCTCTTCGTCAGCTGGTGCTCTTCTCGCGGAGAAGACCCCCGGAGATGTTTGATCAGTGTCGTGCTTTCCTTCCTGCAAGAAGGGTTGGAGCGCAGGCTGTCGCCCTCCACCCTTAAGGTTTACGTCGCGGCCATTGCCGCCTCTCATGAAGCAGTAGAAGGTAACTCCTTAGGGAAGCACGACCTGGTCATCAGGTTCCTGAGGGGAGCGAGGAGGCTACATCCGCCTCGTCCTCCCCTCGTACCCTCTTGGGACCTCTCGGTAGTTTTAAATGCTCTGCAGAGGCCTCCCTTTGAGCCCTTGCAATCGGTAGAGTTAAAGTTTCTGTCCATGAAGACAGCACTCCTGGTTGCATTGGCCTCCATCAAGAGGGTGGGGGACCTGCACGCATTCTCCGTTGACGAAGCGTGCCTAGAGTTCGGGCCGGCTTACTCTCACGTGATCCTGAGACCCTGGCCCGGTTACGTGCCCAAGGTTCCCACCACTCCCTTCTGGGACCAGGTGGTGAACCAGCAAGCGCTGCCCCTGGAGGAGGCAGACCCAGCCTTGGCACTGCTCTGTCCAGTATGTGCTCTCCGCACCTACGTAGACAGAACGCGATGTTTCAGGACCTCAGACCAGCTCTTTGTCTGTCATGGGGAGAGCCAGAAGGGAAGGGCTCTCTCAAAGCAACGGCTGTCTCACTGGAATGTGGACGCCATTGCTTTACCTTACCAGCAGCAAGGCCGTCCGTGCCCCCTTGGTGTGACGGCCCATTCCACTCGGAGTGTGGCCTTCTCTTGGGCTCTAGCGCACGACGCCTCGCTAACAGACATCTGCAGAGCTGCAGGCTGGGCGACACCCAACACCTTCGCAAGATTCTACAATCTGCGAATTGAGCCAGTGTCCTCCCACGTACTCGCTTCCGCCAGTACTGGACCCGCTTAGGTGTCTTCGCTTGCTCGCCATTCCACTCCCCGGACTGGATAAGTGCGATATCTCCTCAGTGTCTTCCATTGAAGCCTTGAGTCCTCCAGCACCGACGATGCGGGCACCACTGCTATTGCTCTGGATGCCGGCTAGGTGCCTCCATGTGCACGGTTCCCGACGGTAACTGTCTCATGTGTATTATCCACTGTAAGCCTCTATGAGCATGTGTCTTCCCTTGGCAAGCCATCTGCCACCCCTGGAGTTAAATTCTAGTAGCCACCTGCGGTTGGTGCTCCAGTGATCTCCATATGCGTCCTATACGGCCATATGTGTATTTGTAAGTCCTCCTTCGGTAGGCATCTGGTAGCATGTCCCTCCCGGGATATGTTTCCCAGTGTACCTTGGTAATCCTGTGTTAAAGTAGGATCCCGGTAAAAAAAAAAAAAAAAAGAAAAAAGGTAAGGTTCAGGGGTCCAGACTTTCTCAGGGCACTGGAAGACAGCTTGAAGATGGCGTGATGGCATTGACCCCCATTCTCTGTCACTTCTGACGTAACTCGAAGTGACTACGAAAGGGAACGTCTCGGTTACGGATGTAACCCTCGTTCCCTGAGTAGGGAACGGAGACGTTACGTCTCCCTGCCACTTCTGCTGTACCGCTGGGTAGACGCCTAGTTCAGTCTTGGCTCCTCAGCGAAGACATACTGCGGTTGCGTTCACTTCCTCCTTTTATACTCACGGAGTAGGGCGGAGTACGCTATGCAAATTTCCGCAGCCCCAAGGCATTGCATGCCATTGGCTCGTTGTTAAATACTCGAAGAGGATTGGCTTTCATGCGAAACCCCCATTCTCCGTCACTTCTGATGTAATGTCTCCGTTCCCTACTCAGGGAACGAGGGTTACATCCGTAACCGAGACGTTTTCTACCTGCTTCACCATGCCCTGATGAAGGCTTCATGCCGCTACGCGTGGACTTTTTTAAATTTGTCCGTTTAGGACATGTCATTTGTATAATAAAGACATTTTAATGAAGGAGTGCCTCGGTCATCAGAGATTTTTTTTTCTCTACTGTTTCCTTGATGTCCTACCTTGGACCGAAGAGCACCCAGGTTGAACTTTTTTAAAAGGAATTGAGCACGCCACTCATCTTGAATCCACCCTTTTAGGTATGTTTAGTTCTGTAAAGCGTGCAGCTTCTTGGACGACATTTCATTGACTAGTATTATGAGAAAGACAATGATTCAGTCAAAATGAGCATAATTGTATTTAATAAACCAACTACTTAAGCATTTACTACGTTACAATGATGTATGTATTTACAAACATTAAAACACAAACTAAGACGACGCAGGGTGTTTAGACAATGGATACGCGTAAGTGAGTTGGAGAGAGAGAGAGAGAGAGTGAGTTGCAGAGAAAGGGAGAGTTACATTCACCAAAACAGTCAGTTAACCTTTTTGAACACCAAGAAAACACTTTCTTAATGCTTCTTAGAAGCTCTAAAAGAAGGTATACTTGGTTTATTGTCCTTTGTTCTCATAGCACGCGCTCCTCATGGAAGGGGGTGTGTTCAATGAGGGTTTTATAGTAAAACTATTTGATCTTCATTGGCAGTAAAACAAATTAAAAATACGCTTTACTTTACATCTCTATGCATATTCGGGTGTTTCTCCAGCTGAGTGCAGATACATGGTTTTCATCCAAATATTTTGAAAGCTAAGCTTAAAAACCACTGTCCAAAAACCCACTATTTGTCCAATAACCCACTTTGCAAATAACCCACCCTGTCACTCTTTTCAGGTCAAAATTTTGAGTTTCTCCGATCTTCTCAAAACTCTGGATTCTGATAGAGGGCCATGGGACTAAGACCTGAGTGTAAAAATAGAGGCTCTAGAGACCCTTCCAGAGCTGAGATATTGAGATCCTACGTAGCATTTGTGCCATTATAAAAATAGTGGGTTCATGGACGGTGGAATTTTGGGACGGCGCTTGGTGCGCGAACTCAGGGGGCCGCCCTGAGTGCAGTAATATAGTTTTTATCATGAAAAAAATGGTAAAAACAAGTCAAAAAATACCATACCCAAATCCGCATTCAATTGATTTGAGGCGGGATTCTGTCCATTTGCAGCTTATTGCATGAAGGTCGGGGTTAGTACATTTGAAAAATAGTGGGTTATTGGACACATAGTGGGTTCGTGAACAGTGAAATTATGCGATGGCGCTTGGTTCTACGGACTCAGGGGCCCCAGCTGAGTGCAGATAAGTGGTTTTCATCGAAATATTTTTAAAGCTAAGCTTAAAAACCACTGTCCAAAAACCCACTATTTGTCCAATAACCCACTATTTTTCAAATGTACTAACCCCGACCTTCATGCAATTAGCTGGTGGTATTCTGTCCATTTGCAGCTTATTGCATGAAAGCTGTGGTTAGTACATTTGAAAAACAGTCGGTTATTGGACAAATAGTGGGTTCTTGGACAGTGGGATAGATTGCAGGTGGGATTCTGTCCATTTGCAGCTTATTGCATGAAAGCTGTGGTTAGTACATTTGAATAACAGTCAGTTATTGGACAAATAGTGGGTTCTTGGACAGTGGGATAGATTGCAGGTGGGATTCTGTCCATTTGCAACTTATTGCATGAACTGCTGGTGTTAGTACATTTGACAAATAGTGGGTTATTGGACAAATAGTAGGTTCTTGGACAGTGGGATAGATTGCAGGTGGGATTCTGTCTATTTGCAGCTTATTGCATGAAGGCTGGGGTTAGTACATTTGAAAAACAGTTGGTTATTGGACAAATAGTGGGTTCTTGGACAGTGGGATAGATTGCAGGTGGCATTCTGTCCATTTGCAGCTTATTGCATGAAGGCTGCGGTTATTGGACAAATAGTGGGTTCTTGGACAGTGGGATAGATTGCAGGTGGGATTCTGTCTATTTGCAGCTTATTGCATGAAGGCTGGGGTTAGTACATTTGAAAAACAGTCGGTTATTGGACAAATAGTGGGTTCTTGGACAGTGGGATAGATTGCAGGTGGGATTCTGTCCATTTGCAGCTTATTGCATGAAAGCTGTGGTTAGTGCATTTGAAAAACAGTCAGTTATTGGACAAATAGTGGGTTCTTGGATAGTGGGATAGATTGCAGGTGGGATTCTGTCCATTTGCAACTTATTGCATGAAGTGCAGGGGTTAGTACATTTGAAAAACAGTCGGTTATTGGACAAATAGTGGGTTCTTGGACAGTGGGATAGATTGCAGGTGGGATTCTGTCCATTTGCAGCTTATTGCATGAAGGCTGCGGTTATTGGACAAATAGTGGGTTCTTGGACAGTGGGATAGTTTGCAGGTGGGATTCTGTCTATTTGCAGCTTATTGCATGAAGGCTGGGGTTAGTAAATTTGAAAAACAGTCGGTTATTGGACAAATATGGGTTGTTGGACAGTGGGATAGATTGCAGGTGGGATTCTTTCCATTTGCAGCTTATTGCATGAAGGCTGGGGTTAGTACATTTAAAAAACGGTGGGTTATTGGACAAATAGTGGGTTCTTGGACAGTGTGATAGATTGCAGGTGGGATTCTGTCCATATGCAGCTTATTGCATGAAGTGCAGGGCCTAGTACATTTGAAAAACAGTCGGTTATTGGACAAATAGTGGGTTCTTGGACAGTGGGATAGATTGCAGGTGGGATTCTGTCCATTTGCAGCTTATTGCATGAAGTGCAGGGGTTAGTAAATTTGAAAAACAGTCGGTTATTGGACAAATAGTGGGTTCTTGGACAGTGGGATAGATTGCAGGTGGGATTCTGTCCATTTGCAGCTTATTGCATGAAGGCTGGGGTTAGTACATTTGAAAAACAGTCGGTTATTGGACAAATAGTGGGTTCTTGGACAGTGGGATAGATTGCAGGTGGGATTCTGTCCATTTGCAGCTTATTGCATGAAGGCTGCGGTTATTGGACAAATAGTGGGTTCTTGGACAGTGGGATAGTTTGCAGGTTGGATTCTGTCTATTTGCAGCTTATTGCATGAAGGCTGGGGTTAGTAAATTTGAAAAACAGTCGGTTATTGGACAAATATGGGTTCTTGGACAGTGGGATAGATTGCAGGTGGGATTCTGTCCATTTGCAGCTTATTGCATGAAGGCTGGGGTTAGTACATTTGAAAAACGGTGGGTTATTGGACAAATAGTGAGTTCTTGGACAGTGGGATAGATTGCAGGTGGGATTCTGTCCATATGCAGCTTATTGTATGAAGTGCAGGGGCTAGTACATTTGAAAAACAGTCGGTTATTGGACAAATAGTGGGTTCTTGGACAGTGGGATAGATTGCAGGTGGGATTCTGTCCATTTGCAGCTTATTGCGTGAAGTGCAGGGGTTAGTACATTTGAAAAACAGTCGGTTATTGGACAAATAGTGGGTTCTTGGACAGTGGGATAGATTGCAGGTGGGATTCTGTCCATTTGCAGCTTATTGCATGAAGGCTGGGGTTAGTACATTTGAAAAACAGTCGGTTATTGTCACAGTGTCTGGATGTGTTCCCTTGTTTGTCCACTAGATGTCCTCCTTCCCCACTGTGTCATTCACTTCTGGAACTACATTTCCCACGATCCTTGTTTTATCATTGCACTCAGCTGTTCCTCATCACTGATCATTGCACTCTGCCAATTCACCATTATCATTGTCATTCCCTGTGTGTATATATACCCTGTCTGTTTCAGTGTGTGCCATGGAGTCCTTTCAATTATCACGCCACTTCTGAGGTCCTGTTTTCTTTGAGTCTTGTTTTTGGTTTCCTGTATATGTTGGATTGCCTTTGGATTATGACCCTTGCTTGGACTGGTTTACGATTTTGGATTACCCTTTAAATAAACAACTGCTCTTGGATTTAATCCCTGTTTCCTGTGTGTGGATCGTGACAGAAGGACTCCATCCTTCCACCCTAAATCCAGCGGTATGTTTTACAATGTCCCTTCCCCAGCCGGCGAGCGGGAGAGAAGGGAGTTTTTTAAAGGGACCCGGCTGGTCAAGTTTCGTGGGACCCGTGGAGGCCACAGTGGAGGAGGTCGTCGGGAGATGATTCCTGTCCCGGTGGTCCCGGTGGGCCGGAGAGGGAGACACGTCCCGTCTGCCCAGCGAGAGACTGCTCACGTCCCATCTGCCCAGCGAGAGACTGCTCACGTCCCGTCTGCCCAGCGAGAGACTGCTCACGTTCCGTCTGCCCAGCGAGAGACTGTTCAAGTTCTGTCTGCCCAGCGAGAGACTGTTCATGTCCCGTCTGCCCATCGAGAGACTGCTCACGTCCTGTCTGCCAAGCGAGAGACTGTTCAAGTTCCGTCTGTCCAGTCTGAGACAGAGCCAGAGATCCCCTTTGGCGTGGCCGCCAAGGTTGTGACGGACTATCTGGAGCATCTGGCTCGGATCTTGGAGATGCCAGTCTTTGCTGTTCCAGTACCTGAGGCAGAGCCAATGCCTGCTCCAGAGGCAGAGCCAGTGCCTGTTCCAGAGGCAGAGCCTATGCCTGTTCCAGAGCTGGAGCCCATGTCGGTTTTGGACCCCGTGTTTGTGTCTGTGTTTGTATCTGTCCTTGTAACTGTTTTTGTTCTAGTGTCTGTTCCTGAGCCGGAGGCAGAGCCAGTGCCTGTTCCTGAGCCGGAGACAGAGCCAGTGCCTGTTCCAGAGCCGGAGGCAGAGCCGGTGTCTGTTCCTGAGCCGGTGTCTGGTCCCGAGCCGGTGCCTGCTCCTGAGAGAGCATCTCCGCCCTGGCCACCTGTAGGGTCTTCACCGCCCTGGCCACACGAAAGGTCTGCTCCGACCTGGCCACCTGAGTGGTCTTCACCGCCCTGGCCACCCGAGTGGTCTTCACCGCCCTGGCCGCCCGAGGGGTCTTCACCGCCCTGGCCGCCCGAGGGGTCTTCACCACCCTGGCCGCCCGAAGGGTCTTCACCGCCCTGGCCGCCCGAAGGGTCTTTTCCGCTCTGGCCGCCCAAAGGGTCTTCACCGCCCTGGCCGCCCGAGGGGTCTTCACCGCCCTGGCCGCCCGAAGGGTCTTCTCCGCCCTGGCCACCCGAATGGTTTTCTCCGCCCTGGCCGCCCGAGGGGTCTTTACCGCCCTGGCCGCCCGAGGGTTCTTCACCGCCCTGGCCGCCCGAAGGGTCTTCACCGCCCTGGCCGCCCGAAGGGTCTTTTCCGCTCTGTCCGCCCGAAGGGTCTTCACCGCCCTGGCCGCCCGAGGGGTCTTCACCGCCCTGGCCGCCCGAAGGGTCTTCTCCGCCCTGGCCACCCGAATGGTTTTCTCCGCCCTGGCCGCCCGAAGGGTCTTCACCGCCCTGGCCACCCGAGGGGTCTTCACTGCCCTGGCCACCCGAGGAGTCTTCACCGCCTTGGCCGCCCCAGGGGTCTTCACCGCCCTGGCCACCCGAGGAGTCTTCACCGCCTTGGCCGCCCGAGGGCTCTTCGCCGCCCAATGGACTATGTGTCTCGGCCTGGTCCTCGGTTAAACTCTCACCCCTTGTTCCTGTCTCCCTTCACGGACCTGGCCCACCATCCCTCCCCTCTGATCCTCCACCATTCCACCTCTCTCCTGAACTCTCGTGTCATGTTTTTTAATGTTGTCGTGGAGCGTCTGGTAGCCACTCCGTAGAGGGGGGGTTATGTCACAGTGTCTGGATGTGTTCCCTTGTTTGTCCACTAGATGTCCTCCTTCCCCACTGTGTCATTCACTTCTGGAACTACATTTCCCACGATCCTTGTTTTATCATTGCACTCAGCTGTTCCTCATCACTGATCATTGCACTCTGCCAATTCACCATTATCATTGTCATTCCCTGTGTGTATATATACCCTGTCTGTTTCAGTGTGTGCCATGGAGTCCTTTCAATTATCACGCCACTTCTGAGGTCCTGTTTTCTTTGAGTCTTGTTTTTGGTTTCCTGTATATGTTGGATTGCCTTTGGATTATGACCCTTGCTTGGACTGGTTTACGATTTTGGATTACCCTTTAAATAAACAACTGCTCTTGGATTTAATCCCTGTTTCCTGTGTGTGGATCGTGACAGTTATTGGACAAATAGTGGGTTCTTGGACAGTGGGATAGATTGCAGGTGGGATTCTGTCCCTTTGCAGCTTATTGCATGAAGTGCAGGGGTTAGTACATTTGAAAAACAGTCGGTTATTGGACAAATAGTGGGTTCTTGGACAGTGGGATAGATTGCAGGGATTATGGGATTAAAGGCATCAATTGATTAATATTTTATAAATTAACATTTTATTTTATTTTTAATTTGTTAAATTTTTTTAATGTATTATTGTTTGTAATATTTTAATTGCTCATTTTTATGTTTGGATCTTTTTGTAAATTGTCTAAGTTGTTCATGTTATTTTTGTAAATAAAACCTTTATATTTGATTTGTTTGGATGAATTGTCATTTATGCGTATCTGCTATTTTTGAAGTAAAAGGATCCTTTAGCGGCATTTTTTTTGTCTATTACATATGGTTCTTCAATAGTTGTGTAATTCATGACACGTCTATTCTTCGGTGATGTTTAGACGTCTATTAGATTTTCACTGACAGCCCAAATTTAGCCTTGTTTTAGCCTAGACCCATATTCACTGTCTATTAGACGTGTAAATGTAGTCGTTCAATAGCCGTCTATTCTATTTTTGGGCTATGGTTAGACGTCTATTAGGCATATATATGTAGTCGTTCAATAGCCGTCTATTTAATGACTTGTCTATTCTTGGGCTATGGATAGATGTCTATCAGATTTTCACTGACAGCCCAAATTTAGCCTTGATTTAACCTAGACGTCTGGGCTATGTTTTGACGGCTATTAGACGTCTTTTAGACGTAAAATTGCTTGCTGGGTAAAGTCTGATTGGCAGTCCAGTTTCAAGTGTGAGACACTGTCTGGCCTGCTCTTTGTCCATCTGTCCTCCCCCTCAATCAAAGACTTTGACCCTAGCCCAGCAGTTGAAATGTAATTATATATATTTTAAGACTTATTATTACTTATACTGATATTGTAAATAACTTGACAGCACTTAAATATGTATTCTTACAAGGTAAAGAACAATATTGTGAAATTCCTGTTTTTCACCTTTATGAGGCACAAAAAAAAAAAAAAACTTGCTGGTAAAAAGTCACTGTGGCAGGTGAATTTTGAAATTCATCTGCCACAGTGGCTAGTGGCTGAAAAGTTAACTTCAGGCCCTGTTGTCCAGACAAGTTTCAGAAAGTATATCATCGCACAGCAGGCAGGCAAGTCCTTCCATGCAGTAAGTCTAAGTCTGATTTCATCCAATTTGTTTATTATTGATCAAACATTTGCAAGAAAGATACTTAGTAGAGACACCTTGAATGCCTAGCCTTTAGCCTGGCTTTTTCCCCGCACTTCTGTTTCTGTCCTCTCTTCTGCCTGCGGAGCTAAAAATCCTAAAAGACTAAAAATCATATCGGTGCTACCCTAGGTAAAAAGTCTGCTCACTTATATAGCTTGAAATCAAAATGGCTAAATGTGAGTCAGAATTAAGGATATACTCTACACAAAGTATAGATCAAAGATGCAGACACATTTCATATCAAATTTTTAATAGATAATTAAACGCATGAGAGGGTAACAAAAGAAAAAAAGGACACCAAGGGTTAACATACTATTCCAAATACAGGCCTGATTTAGTTAAGCGAAGTTTAGACTGGATATGTTTTAATTTCTATAAGCTCATCTAAAAAATATATTACAAATATATGCATTTTTTTTTGTTTTTAGATGTGTGTGGTGAAAATCCCTTATTGCATTAGAATAATTTAATTCAAAAGCTCCAAAGGGTCTGGTTAAAAGTAGGTAGAGTTAAAATTAATGCATTACAAATCATCTCCAGTTAAGGGGGGAATGAGGCAACAATGGATGATAAAGACACCAGATAAAAACTACCCTAGGTTAACAGTACAAATAATAGTATATGATGTGGTGTGTTTTATGCAGCTGGTTCTCCTGTATCTCCTTTAGTTTTGGGTTCCTGCCACCATTCAGCCAGGAAAGACTCCTCATAGTCTCCTATACCCTCGAATTCTTCATCAGGTGGATTTGACAGAGCAGATGCTGCTTCCTCTGAACTCACAGTATCCTGTTAACAAACACAGTTCACATTCACATATTTAAATGACCAGTCTAATTTATGAGGAATTTAAAAAAGGACAATGTTGGACAAGAGCACCCCCTAACTTTGGGGAAACCTGCAACATTTCCTGAATACACAATGTCCTGTTGTCCAAGTATCGCAAGTTTGGATTTAGCAATTACTAGCTATAGTTCCATTATTCATGATGGGTCACACCCAAAAAAACATTTCTGCATATTATTTGCTGAACGATAAAATTATTTTGCTTAATTTATTTGCCATGTTATATGTGCAGGCTGTGCGTAGACTTAATATAGCTCTCTAGTAGACGGACCATTTCCATGACGGGCTATATGTAGTCTACTTTTAGCCAACACTTTTGTAAACATTTTAATTAGCATTATCTTCGCTGTCACATAACATTCAAAGTTATATAGACATTCGATGATAATATTGTATTATCTTTTATTGCAAGTTCTATAAAAAAATTCAATTTAAATTCCCAACCGCTAGATGGCACAAACGAAGCGATACCCAGACATGCTGGTAACCAGGGGTGTAAAGTAACGAATTACAAATACTCACGTTACTGTAATTAAGTAGTTTTTTTCAGAAATTGTACTTTTTTGAGTACGTTTAAAATTGTGTAATTTTACTTTTACTTGAGTACATTTTAAGTGATGTATCGGTACTTTTTATATCTGTTTCTGTGGGTGAATGTCGGCATGTAGATTTGTTCAGAGGGGGACTCTTGTCAAATGTGTAAAATTTGGTGCAGATCTGGGCATTTACAGCCAAGTTACTACAACTTCCTGTTTCATGGCGAATCATCGACGCCACGGACACACCCATCGACGAAAAGGCGCAGATAGCACAACTTTACATCGTCAATGCCTTTAGAAGGTACAGCAGAAATTTGAAGTCGATCCGACTAAATCCCTAGGAGGAGTTCGTTAAAGTACGGAGTGTGTAAATCTTCACAAATCGGTCGCCAAATTCAAAATGTCGGACTTCCTGTCGAGTTTAGGGTATGGGTTTTTGAGGCTTTTTTGTGCGTCTGGTCATGGTAGATGCACCACAGAAATTTCGTACATGTCGGTCAAACAAGCGGCGGGGGCTGCTTCATTAAAGGTCACTTCCTGTTGCCAGCAGATGGCGCTATGACTGTGGGTGAATATCGGCATGTAGATTTGTTCAGGGCGGGACTCTTGTCAAATGTGTAAAATTTCGTGCAGATCTGAGCATTTGCAGCCAAGTTACTACAACTTCCTGTTTTATGGCGAATCTTCGACGCCACGGACACGCCCATCGACGAAAACGCGCAGATAGCACAACTTTACATCGTCAATGCCTTTAGAAGGCACAGCAGAAATTTGAAGTCGATCTGACTAAATCCCTAGGAGGAGTTCGTTAAAGTACGGAGTGTGTAAATCGTCCAAAAATGGCCACCAAGTTCAAAATGGCGGACTTCCTCTCGAGTTTAGGGTATGGGTTCTTGAGGCTTTTTTGTGCGTCTTGATATGATACACGTCCCCACCAAATTTCGTGCATGTAGGTTGAATGTGGATGAGGGGCTAATTATTTCCAATTTTCTAGGTGGCGCTAGCGAGCCATTTTGCCCCGCCCATCCGTGAAACCCACAAAATACGAAATTTTTCACCAGTCCTGACATGACTGCCAAATTTGGTGAGTTTTTGAGCATGTTGCGGCCCCGAAAATGGCGCCTACTTTGCAGAAAAAAATAAATAAATAAATAATCCTAACAGTTTCAATAGGGTCCTCGCACTGTTAGTGCTCGGGCCCTAATAACCCTAACAGTTTCAATAGGGTCCTCGCACTATTAGTGCTCGGGCCCTAAAAATAAATAAATAACCCTAACAGTTTCAAGCGGGTCCTCGCACTGTTAGTGCTCGGGCCCTAATTACATCTACCCAACATACATCGGTTGACCCAGCACGTGGGTTGTTTGTGCTTCGAACGTCATCACATCACTAGAAGAGTCCACCAGATCGAATCCACCACACACCGAGCGATCTTCACAGAGAACCTCACTTTCATCGAGCGAGGCAAATAAGGTAAAGTACTCTACATGTCATTTCTAATATATAACGCATATATTTTAACAACTATAAGCTGGGTTGGTAGGAAGCGAAAGAGGATGAGGCAAAGATGACACGTATAGATGCAATGACCGTGAAGTCTAACAACAACGTAGCTAACGTTAGCTATTGAGCCATTATCTTGGAAGCACTGGCTATTTTGAGCGCACTCTTTTTTCCCTCCTGGAGCATTTAATGTGAAATGCGAAGGAATAACACAGTGTTAGACTGATTAAAGTGTGTATAAACAGTGAGATAACCTTGTATGCCAGACTAAATGCATGTATGTGCATTTATTTAAGTAATATGGTGACCCACGATAGATAAGAAAACATTTTTTATATAAAATGGCGGCTTGGCAAACTTAGCTAGCTACATTATTTTAACTGGCTATAAATGAGCGTGCTTTTTTGCCCTCAAAGATTTTAATGTGAAATGCGAAGGTATAACACAGTGTTAGACTGATTAAAGTACATTTTATGACCTGATATATGTCTGACTTAATGCAATTATGTGTATTTATTTAAAGGGCACCTATTATGAAAAATTCACTTTTATATGGTGTTTGAACATAAATGTGTGTTGGCAGTGTGTGAGCAAAACCACCCTAGAATGATAA
This sequence comes from Pimephales promelas, assembly GCF_988280905.1. Classification (NCBI taxonomy): domain Eukaryota; kingdom Metazoa; phylum Chordata; class Actinopteri; order Cypriniformes; family Leuciscidae; genus Pimephales; species Pimephales promelas. The sequence continues at coordinate 14,448,665 of NC_142786.1, read as the reverse complement.
AAATCCACCCAGTGTTTTTTTTACAATCTCAATAAATCATATGCATTGCCTCAGAACGAGCTGTTCTGAGATCCAGCTCTTTGTGACGTAGAAAGTGAGAAAGGGGTTTGATTGACAGTGTGGTTGTGGCATAGACCCCGCCCTCGGTGATCTGTACATCCTCCATTGTTTCAACGACAGTCGGTAATGTCTCTTGGAAACATAAATGTTCTGTCGTGGACTCGTGGGTTAATCCTGTTGTTGTAGCTTAAAAGTTAATCCTCAAGTGTGGATCGTCATCTACTGTTTGCGATCCACCGTTACATCCAGTAACAGTAAGTGTATTTTATGATTTTTGAGCAAATAGTCTTTTCAGTCAATGTCAGCCAATTCAACAACAAATGTGTCTAAAGTTGTTGTCGTCGTAGGATGTCTGTGTAGGCTATATAATTTAAACCTTGTTTGTATAGTGTGTAACCACACGTTTATATATATTTAAAGATATTGTATTAAAAACTGAATATATGTTGTTGTTCTGTAAGTTAGCCATCTTCTCACACTTGCCACAGAAGCACCTTGTATGACAAGTAAACATGACGCCACAGGTCCCTCGCATAAATGTAATTTCGCTTGTAGTAGCAAACTTCACATTATGTGTGTGTAATTTCAGAAAATTTGCGCCAGCATTAGTGTTTGTGTGTGTGTGTGTCTTCCACATCCATAATTGCAAATGGGACACGATTACAACAACTCTATAACTTAAAGGATTAGTTTTGAAAAAACTTTTGCTGATAATTTACTCACCCCCATGTCATCCAAGATGTCCATGTCTTTCTTTCCTCAGTCGAAAAGAAATTTAGGTTTTTGATGAAAACATTCCAGGATTTTTCTCCATATAATGGACTTCAATGGGAACCGGATGGTTCAAGGTCCAAAAGATAGTGTTAATAACAGTTTCAGATGCAGCTTCAAATGTCTTTAAACGACACCAGACGATGAATAATTGTCTTATCATGCGAAACGATCGGTTATTTCAAAACTTATTCCAAAAATGTAACTTTTCTAAGGACAAATGCTAGCCTTGCTATATTCTCTGAGGCGCGTTTGTAACGTCACGTAATACGTAATTACGTTCAAAAGGTCACGGGCGACGTAGCCGGAAGTACAGAATCAAAATCGTCCGACATCGTTGTTTTTCCTTTTAATTCCTTTTTTTGTAAACGGTGTTTGAGCTAGTTTGCACGTTCAACCTATGCGTTCAACTTGTAAACACTGACTCTGTACTTTCGGCTACGTCGCCCGTGACCTTTTGAACGTAATTACGTAATACGTGACGTTGCAAACGCGCCTCACAGAATAGAGCAAGGCTAGCATTTGTCCTTAGAAAAGTTACATTTTTGGAATAAGTTTTGAAATAACCGATCGTTTCGCATGATAAGACCCTTATTCATCGTCTGATATCGTTTAAAGACATTTGAAGCTGCATCTGAAACAGTTATTAACTGTCTTTTGGACCTTGAACCATCCGGTTCCCATTGAAGTCCATTATATGGAGAAAAATCCTGGAATGTTTTCATCAAAAACCTACATTTCTTTTCGGCTGAGGAAAGAAAGACATGGACATCTTGGATGACATGGGGGTGAGTAAATTATCAGCAAAAGTTTTTTTCAAAAGTGAACTAATCCTTTAAGTACATAAATGTATCAAATAACCATACCGAGACGTGCTGGTCCATTCTCATTTATGTTTATTCTGCCGGAGTCTCTTCGTACTATTTATGTATTCCGATTCAAACGTACGCTGAATGACATTCAAAACAGCGGTTTCTCTCACTCACTCAGTACCGACTGCCATTGGTATCAAGTTACGCCCTCATCCAAAGGCAGGGCGGGCATACTGTATGCAGCTCATTTGCATTTAAAGCCTTATACCTCCGAAGCAGCTCATTTTTAAGCAGGCCCCAAAATGACATTTTCAAATGGTTATACTAAATTAACTGTGGGGTATTTTGAGCTGAAACTTCACAAATACATTCTAGGGACACCAGAGACCAATATTACATCTTGTAAAAAGGGGCATAATAGGTGCCCTTTAAGTAACTTAATGTGGTGACCCACAATAGATAAGAACAAATTTTAATATAAAATGGTGGCCTGGCAAACGACAAGGGGCAGTTGAGAAATATGTATGTAATATGTAATAAAAAGTCTGGGACTGCTGTAAGTGTACAGTAGAGGTCTTCACGGGTCCAAAAATTCATGCCCGAACCGAAACAGACCCGTAATGTGCTACACCGAACCGACCCGGACCCGTCGATCATTTCAAAAGTTGGACCCGGACCCGTCCAGACCCGAGAAATGCCATAAATGTACTGCCCGGACCCGACCTGGACCCATCTATTATTTGAAAACTGGACCCAAACCCGGCAGGAAGACACAAACCCGACTGGACCCGATTGTCGTCACATATTATTTCACACGGGTTGTGAAAAATAAAACTTGTTGTCTTAAGGCCTGTTCACACCGGGACGAATTTCGCGCGCGTTATTCGTCGACGTTTAACGCCTCGTGACTAAACCATGGGCGCCAATGTGAGTGTTCACACCGACGCAAAAAACGCCACGCGTAAAAGCGTCATTTTTTAAAAAACGCCTCGGGTTCGTTTTTTTGGTTTGACGCGCCGCGTCAAAACCTATCCGACCAACGAGATTGGCGGGTTTGCTCACGTGTCTGGTACTTCTGAAGTTACAGTAAAACACAACTTGAGGGCACTCAAACACAAAACGGTCTTGCCGAGCACACAGCGAAAAAGAGACAAGATAACTATGGGCAAGATGAATGTGAGCTGCTGGTCTCGGAGCATAAAGAGCTATAAGATAATATTTATATTAGTATTTCTGTAATAATAGTATAGTATAGGGTGACCAACAGTCCTGTTTTCCCGGGACATGTGTAAAACGGTCACTTTGTGCTTTATAGAAATCTGAGCTGAGGTGAGAACTGCACATAGTGTGCGTAATGTCAGTTAGATTTTGACAAGTGAGGAGAGGAGAACCGCTCTGCCGACTCTTTGTATTCTTTCTTTTATTTTATTTTTCTATTGTGACCAGATGTTTGTTTGTGGTTTTTTTTCTCGCTCGATCCCGATGTATGAGGAGGACGAGTGTGACATTTGAGTGGTTTTATTAAACGCGGGGAAATACGACAGCTCTCGTCTCTCGTGCATCCGACAACGGCTATGTTTTTATCTCTGGGCAACATCTCAACTTTGCGTTACACATGTCCTGTTTCCACGTCCTGTCCTGACTGTTTTTAAGTGATGAAAATGTCCTGGTTCTCAAAAAAACTGCTGGGAAAGATCAGCCCGACAGCAAAATATAGATGGGCAAACAAGGTGGACGAGGAAGAAAAACAAGATAAAGAGAATGAAAACTAAAGATATAAATAGATTTTGTTAGTTCGTTTTTGTAAGTTTGTGAGAGCTATTTTTTGTTACATTTGGAGGCATTTCTTTTAGTTATTTATTATTTATATATTTTTCTAATACAGAAGACATTATTTCTATCATTATTTAATTCGTTTTTTTCTATCTGTCATAATAAAACATTGAGACATGAATATGATCACCCTAGTATAGTATTCTATTATTATTTCTGTTTTACATTAAGCGCCATCTAATGTCAGGGAATGAATTTGCATGTTCACTCGGCTCATCGTCAGCGGAAAACGCTTGGGTGTGAACACAAAAAACGCGTTGAAAAACGCTGACGAATAACGCGCGCTGATATTCGTCCCGGTGTGTACGGGCCTTTACCTAATTTTAGTAGTCGTCGTCTCACTTCCTTGTAACGTTTCCTGACTGACTGTGGTGCATTACAATCCACTGACAAGAAAGTTCTATCCATGTTATTTCTCTCATTTTTCCAAGCTTAATCCACTCATTATTTCAGCTTTAAAAGTCCACTTGATATCACGGTGATGGATTACAAATGCAACCTTGGACATGTACATTCTGACTCGAGTAATAATAAAATAATAAAAAATAATAAAAACTCGCATAATAACTTTAACTGTTTGCCCTTTTGAACTATAATAACGACTGCTTGTTGCTTGTTCAGCTTGACCATATCTGTGCTCTCTGCTCTACATTGAGTCTGAATCGGACCACCAAAACTTTAAGATTAAACAAGACGGTTCATTTATATCATTATAAAAATGGGAGAAAATGTAAAGCGCGGTTTGGCGGAAGCTCTGGTTGCCATAGAAACGAATCGGTTACCTAACGTAACCTCGGTTCTCTCTAGATGAGGGAACGAGTATTGCGTAAGCTAGCTTACGCTACGGGAAAGATACATATTTGCTGAGAAGTTGAAGCCAAAAAATTATTCCATAATTTTGTAATCATTGTCAATGCAGTTCCTCTGAGGCAGACCATGAGCGAGCAGCTCATTGGTTCGTTCAGAGGGAAATGCACGAGCCTATGGGAGAGCGGTGCTGAACCCGCGCCCAATGAGCGGCAGGCGTTTGCTCATTACGTCAGAGCCCGCCGAAAGGGGCGTGGCTATAGTGTATAAAAAGGCTCTCCCTAGGCTGTACGTTGATTTCTTTGAGCGTGAAGCGAAACGCTAGTTAGTGGCGCAAGCACGGCCGGGAACGCAATACTCGTTCCCTCATCTAGAGAGAACCGAGGTTACGTTAGGTAACCGATTCGTTCTCTTACAAGAGGTTCTCTCGTATTGCGTAAGCTAGCTTACGCTACGGGAAAACCTGGTCAACGCTGTGCACGTTATGTATCCACTAAGCATCCCAAGGGGGAACCGGGGAATCCTTAAGGTGGACTGAGAATGATGAAGGCGGCCAGCAGAGCGGGCCGTTATAGTATAGATCATAAACACATAGGGGAAGCACAAGGGGCGAACCAATTGTGATAGAACTCTCAATAGTGCAGCTTCTAAGGAGAGCTGTAGCATACTAGACCGCCAGTAATTTCGCCTGTATGGCGGGAACTTCCAAGTTATAAAATCTGACAAAGGTGGACGGGTAGGCCCATCCCGCGGCCACACAAATGTCGTGAATGGAAATTCCGCAGGACCATGCCCATGATGAGGCCATGCCTCTAGTAGAATGAGCCCTGATGCCTAGAGGGCAAGGCAGGTCTTTTGAGGCATAAGCAGAGGTGATAGCGTCCACTATCCATCTAGACAGTGTCTGTTTTGAGGCGACCAGACCTTTGGTGCGGCCACCAAATGACACGAACAGCTGCTCCGAGCGTCTGAACGTGGCAGCGCGTGTAGTGTACAATCTCAGAGCCCGGACCGGGCAAAGGAGATTGGCGTCACGTTCCCTATCGGATGCAGGCAGAGCCGACAGGGAGATAACTTGTGCCCTGAAAGGGGTACCAATCACTTTTGCAATATAACCATGTCTAGGTTTGAGAATGACGGCATTAGGTCATTAGGTCCAAACTCAAGGCACGCGGCGCTCGATGATAGCGTGTGAATGTCCCCCACACGTTTTACTGAGGCCAGAGCAATCAGAAAAACGTTTTTTAACGAGAGATCTTTTAGGTCCACGGACTCGAGTGGTTCGAACGCAGGGGCTTTCAAAGCTTCGAGAACTATAGAAAGATCCCAGACCGGAACCGAAGGGGGTTCATCCTTCTGGCTCCCCTGAGGAAGCGGATGATTAGCTCGTCTTTGCCCAGCGACTGGGCGCGTCGGGGTTCAACGAACGCCGCGACGGCTGCCACGTAAACCTTTAGAGTGGATGGGGACCTGCCCATATCCAGCATCTCCTGAAGGAAAACGAGCAAAGACGAAACCTTGCATGTCCAGGGGTCTAAGTTTTTGTCGGAGCACCACTTTGAGAACACAGACCATTCTGCAGCATAGAGCTTTCTAGTAGACGCCGCTCTGGTGTGTTTGATCGTGTACAGGACTCCTTCTGGCAAATCGACGAGTAGTCGTTGGTCACCCATGCATGAAGCCCCCAGCGCTGTGGATGGGGATGCCAGATCGTGCCGCAAGCTTGAGTGAGGAGATCTGCTCTGATTGGAATGGGCCACGGGTCTGTCTGAGACAGCTGCGTGAGCTCCGGGAACCAAGTCTGATTCTCCCAGCGCGGAGAGAGCAGGTAACTCTGGGACCAAACTAGAATGCGGCGCGTCAGATGGAAGAGATTCTTGGATCTGACCCCACCCTGACGGTTGATGTAGGATACCACGGCCATGTTGTCCGAGCGGATCAGGACGTGGTGACCCTGAATGAGCGGGAGGAAGCGCAGAAGCGCGTTCTCGACCGCGAGCATTTCCAGACAGTTTATATGTAAGGGACTCTCCTGACTCGACCACTGGCCGGTGAGCCCTCGCAGACCGCACCCCAACCCATGTTGGATGCGTCTGTCGAGATGAATTTTCGGCGAGAAAAGGTTTCCATAGTAACGCCCCGCTGAAACCAGTCGGTTACTGTCCATGGCTGTAGTGCAGTGACACGTCTGTGTAACCTTGATAAGCTGGCGGCCCGTAGTCCACGCGCGGTGGGATACGCGGCTTTTTAACCAGAGTTGAAAGGGGCGCATGTGCAGGAGACCCAGCTGAAGCACAGCGGAGGCTGAGGCCATATACCCCAACATCCTCTTAAAGGATTTCAGAGGTGTGTGGTTACCCATCCGAAAAGAGGCAGCTAGACGCTAAACACGGCGCGCACGGTGTGTAGATAAGTGAGCCGTCATCATGATAGAGTTCAAATCTATTCCTAGGAAGGAAATAGTTTGACTGGGATGGAGAGAGCTCTTCGTCCAGTTGACAGTGTAAGACTGGAAAAACTGGTTAAAGAGAAAATATCTGACCAGTGGCCTCTTAAGACAAATGCACTGCTTGCAAATTAACATTTGACACCCTACCCCCTTTTCTCTGAACATCTTATCTGCATCTTCACTCTGCACTCTCTCAGTCAATGATACTGAAAACTCACACAAGAATATGGTTTTAATGTGAATCTGATAATCTTTAAGGATTGTTTAGAATCATTTTGATGGTCTCAGGGTGACTGGTAATAATGTCTCATTCCCAAAGTAATAAAAGAAAAGGTAATAAGGTTTTTAAGAAGTTTAGGAATCACTGTCACACAAAGGAGTGTGGTCTTTGAGTTAACACCTTCTGCCTTGTTGTCTGAATGCAAATTACAACCAAGCAAATGGTCTGCCCCCGATAAACATGGAAGGGGGATTCAGTAACTTTCCATTGAAACCTGGTGATTAACATATCAGGTAAGGTCTGGCTACTTAAGGGGTGCAGCGGGAGAGCTCGGGGCGGCTATTCTGTATCAGATCAGCCCATGATACTGTGTCTTTGAGACTCAGCTCATGTAGTTAATATGTTGGGTAAAGTTCCTTTGTCCTAAAACAATTGATGGTTTGCTCTAGGGATCGACCGATATGGATTTTTTAGTGCCGATACCGATACCGATTTTTTTCCCATCAGCCTTAGCCGATGACCGATACGGGCCGCCGATTTTCTTGAGCCGATATTTGGAGCCGATACATTTTGCTCCCTCAATTTACATCTTAAAAATAACATTATGTTAACAAATGTTACAGGTCTCAATTTAATAAAAGTAACATTTAGTTAACTTCAAAAATTAATATTTAACAAATATTAAAAACATAAAGTAGAACAAAAAAAGTTCAGTGCTGAAAATAAATATTTAAGCATAAATTACAAATAATTACACTATTGCACACAGTAGCAACCAGCATAATAAAGTGCACAGTGCACACTGTACTTCATTTTAAAAGAAACGAACTATGTACTGCATGGTTTAAATTTTTCTACATAAAATAAAATGAGCATGTCTAGTCTCTTTATATCACTCCGATGGCGAGGGAGACACACACCACACGCGTCTAAACCTCAGCCAGGTGGGCGCTGAATGTATCTCCCACAAAAAACACTGAACAACGTTGGCATTACTTAATCCTATGACCAGTGTTCGTTACAGCACCCGTATGCATACTAGGGCTGTCAAAATTACTCAAATGGCGTTTGCATATTCCCTCTAAAAAACATATTCGAACATCCCGTAGCGCGTTTTGTTATTGACGCACATTACGTCAATAACAGGACACATTAATACAAAGAGACATAACTACTAGTATTAGATAGTTTATTTGAGTTTAAACATATTTGACAACGTATTAAAAAGCAAACTAAATCAACTAATGGCCAAGACCGCAGAGCTCACTCTCTCGCCCGGACTTGCTCAGGCACTCTCTCTCTCTCTCGCCCTCACGCTCTCTGCGCGTCGGTTAAATGAACAACAAACAAATGTTGAGT